>NC_034598.1:2923153-2925050 GCF_900095145.1 Mus pahari | reverse complement strand
TTTCTTTCTTTCTTTCTTTCTTTCTTTCTCTCTTTCTCTCTTTCTCTCTTTCTCTCCCCTTTCTTTCCTTCTTTCTCTCTCTCTCTCTCTCTCTCTCTCTCTCTCTCTCTCTGTGTAGTCTTTCACTGGCCTAGAACTTAGCTGGTAGACCACAATAGCTGGTAAATAAGTTAATTTCACCTTCACAGCCCTGAGATTAAAACCATGATGATTATTTTATTACAGGTTCTGAGGATCAAACTCAGGTTCTAAGGGTTGTAAAGAATTACTAACCAATCAAACCATTTCTCCAGTCTGGAAATAGACGACAACAGTTTTTCCTTGGAAAGGTGGGAATGCACTAGGGCCTCTTGAAGGATCCATGAATGTACAACTTGTGACAAACGAATTGAAATCTCCTTCAACACTAGCTCTCTTATCATCTGTGTAGCTAATGTGTTTGCACCTGTAGAATCTTTTCTTGCTACTGAGTCATTACTCAATGTAGAAATGTGTTTATTTACCTACTCAACCTACATTTGAATATTACTTTAATGTCAGTGCTGGAGATAGAAACATATAACCCAAAGTACTTAAACTTCATACTAAATGACTAATAATCTTATACTAATGCACAATGGACACATTTCTAAAGTTCTATGGACATTGAGGGGAAGCTATGATTGTTGTTGAGTATTGAGCACTTACCATGGCACCAGTTGCCATGGTAATCAGGGTGGTTTTCCAAGTTCCTGTTATACTTTAATGTTGAGGTGATTCTCATAGCAGTCAAACAGGCCTTTCTTAAGATGGATATATAAGTCATTATATTGTGCTTGTGGTCCTCTTTTGTTTCAACAGTGCATGACACTTCCTAAAGAGTTTTCACCAGTACAACAGTGAAGGTGACGTTAAAGCTAAGCAGGAGAGAGAAGCTAGTACTTTGGTGGTGTGAGGGTACTGATGGTAGGATCATAGAGTTTTGATGCTTTTGTGGTCCTGCACATATCTCAGAAGATGTTTGTTGGACATACTTTCCTAATGATACACAAAGTCATTTTCAGTACAATGTTATTTTTCAATGAATCTTCACAGAAGAAATAATATTAACATTTGACTATTAAAAATTAAAGAGATCTTTATCAGAGAGAATTGGAATTTGGGGCCTCTCTTTCAAACTGGAGTTCAAGTTTAGAAGAGAGTCTCATTGGAACATATGACATTAGTACTTTATCTAAGATTAAAGGCCCAAGAAAAGAAAAATTTATTCACAGATACAGAGGGACATAAGGGGGAGACTGTGCATCCTAATGGCTTGCAGGACCACATGGGAAAACAGGAGGGAGAATGACATTGTTTTCATCACACCTGTCCCCAGAGAAATCCAGGAGACGACTTCAGTCTTATGTAATGGACAGCAATTCTCTTCTCTCTGTTTTGCTTCATCCCTAACCCTTACTCAATAATAATAAAGAATCCCCGAAGACTGTCAATTTGTTCTTCTAACAAAAATCACTCTCTCACACGTCTGACAAACATGTAGACCCTGAAGAAATAACTTGCTCTGTAAGCCCTAACCATCATTATTAGTCAGGCAAAGCCCCTTTCTGTTGCACATTTGCACACTGGACATTTTCTGAGTGCTTTCTGAATGCCCTTGTAGAAGGAACCATTCTTTCTTTACTCAAATGAAAGTGCAGCACACTATGCCTGATTACTCTCCCTACCCAAGAAGCAGGGTGGACTCTGTGAATGTAGTACAAGGAATCTGGTAGGATCAGATTTGTTACTATTGTTGTTTTGCATTAAAGATATTAATATAACACTGAAGATATTTTAGGTATAACATGAATCTAAAAATCTTTTTCTCTTATTTCATTTTTGAGATTATAATATTGCAACATTTCCCCTTCCCTCT
>NC_034598.1:2889862-2923108 GCF_900095145.1 Mus pahari | reverse complement strand
ACACACACACACACACACACACACACACACACACACACACGCATTTTTATCAGTTGAGGTTATCTCAAGGAAGACAACTTATGCCAAATTCCAACAAATTACACTAAAGACATTACAGAGACACAGCAAAGCTCTCCTGAGTCCAGTGTTAGCCACCTACATACATTTTCAATGATAATTAGTAAAATATATTTACTTTATGAATACATAGCTTTTAAAATGTTGGTAGTGGTATGTTATATCATCAGTGGCCTTTGTCAAGGAGTGAATTTCAGGGAACCTTCATTCAAGGGTTTTCTGTGTCACACAGTAGTTTGGTGATAGTGGACATGACACATGTACTCACAGATGAGTTTAATCTGTAAGAAGAAGAAATTTTGAAAAATTGTTCTTTTATGTGTTAAAATAATATAATGCTTTTAATATTAAAGGGGTCAAGGTTATGTTGTGCAGTAACAAATTATACCTATGCATTGTATACATATATATGTGTGTTTAAATATATATACCGATGTGAGCATGTATGATGGATGTATTTTATGTATGGATGTGTGTATATAATAGAAATCCAGGTCAGGTTTCCTTTTCATTCTCTCTTCACCTTAGTTTTTGAGACAGGATCTCTCACTGAACTTATAGCTCACTGATTTGGCTAAGGTAGTGTTGTCCTGTCTCTGCCTCTTTAATATTGGGATTATAGGCATACATTGCCGTATATGGCTTTTTAAAAATGTGGATGCTGAAATGCAGAAGAATTGAACTCAGCTCTTCCTGCTTGGGCAATAAGCACCTTACTGACTGAGCTATGTCATCACAAATCTTATGTTCTACCCATAAAAGACCTGCTTTCAGGGCTGAAGGTGCTGACAGTTGAGTGCTTTCCAGCTGCTCACTCAGCTAGCCATGCTGCTGACCCTGGTGACACTTTCTATAGGAAAGCTCTACCAGGACCACGTATCTATTTCTGACAAACTTGCCTCTGGTCACATTTCATCAGATAGAACAAAGTCACCCTGTGAGGTAGGTAGCTGATATTATTATGTCTTTGGTTGACAGACATTCAAAGAAGTCTAGTAGTCATAAAATGGACAGCACTAAATCAGAACAAAGCAGGGGTCACTCTGATGTGAGGCTGTCTCTCATCTGTAATACAGTGGCATCTAGAATGATTCCATCCAATGTTTCCTGAGTAAGCATGAAATCTGCTTTAATAGACTGTGCTTGAAGTTGCAATAGTTTCTAGACTCAGCTCTATGTGGGCAAGGAGATTGGAACTGGACCCAGGGCCTCAGGCTTGTCAGGCAAGTAGTGTCCCAAATGTGCAGCACCTACCCCTAACATTTGGTAGTGAGAAGTTTGTATTCCCTATTTGCTGCATAGAAACACTGAGATCTGCGTGATACACATGTCAAAATAGAATAGGTGTTTCCCGAAGAAGGCTCTTAGAGAAAAGATAGGAAGAGTATAGGGTTAGTCTCTCCCATGCTGACTTAGGTTCAGGGCCATATCCCCTTTTTCTTTGCTTTTAGGCAGAAAGAATGAATGTGGGAGAAGAAAACAAGAATAAATAGTAATAATGCACAGTCAGGGATACAGCTCTAGAAGTCAAGTTCTCCAAGGGAAAGCGAGCCTTACTGAAGTCTTGATAGACTCCCTTCCATGGGGGCCTGCGTGGTTTCTGCAGTAAAGTAGATGATGACAGATAACACTCTTAGGTCAGAGCCTTTGGGTTGGTAATGTGCAGAGAAAGATTTTCCCAGGGAGATTTGCTCCTGCCCACTAATTGAGGTCATATATTTTATGGCTTTGGGAATACAGTGGGTACTAGTATAGGTCTCAATGCTGCTGAAGCAGTGTTTGTGTCCAATTCAGCAGAAGCTGCAGCTGCAAGGACTTCCCAGGGTGCTGCTCAAACTGCTCTTGATGAAGTCCCCAGTGGTTTCTTAACTTTTACACCCAATCATGTGCTTTCCTGCCTCACACAGCACAATTTGCTTACAGTTCCTGCTATTGACCACATCTACCATTTAAAACTCTTCCAGCTCTGTGTATGAGTTTTCAGCTTGTACTTTCCAAGTATATCCTTTCATCTGGCTGCTATTGTTTTTCCTCCATGCTCCCAGTAAACATCTTTTCGGCCAAGTCTTTAAATATTAATGCTGCCTGGAATTTGGCCCTCCTTGCTTCCCCTTTAACATATTTTTCACAGAGAACCTTTTACCACTAAAGGCCTTTGAAAGGAGAAAAGGGAGATCAATCTGATCCCCAATTTCTCCCATTGCAGCACAGTGGCAATCTCTGGAGAGCAGAGCAGTGGGCAGTGGGTGCTTCTAATCCCTCAATACTGCATTGCCACCTTTCTATTTGCTTTATGAGCTGGCTTCTCATAATCTCAGCAAGGGCAATTTTAAATCTTTATATTGAGAGAGAACTTTACATTTTACTTTACAGATTTTAAATAGGCCCATTGGGCAGATGAAGTGACTAGTTAATTGCTTCAAATACTGTACAGTATTAACCTTAGAAATAAAGACACAATTGGTTATTTGTTAAGGTTTTCAGCAGAGGAAATACAGAAGAATCACACTTTAATGGGTTAACACAGCTGAATAGGAGCTTCAAAGGGACTGTGGCATGGACCAGGTTGTTTATCTTAACATTTAATTTCTTTTAAAATTTTATACATACTGGGAGTTTTGTTCATATATGCACATATCACATATTTGACTGCTTCCCAGGGTAGGGAGGAGGAACATCAGGTCCTTTGGAACTGGAATTACAGAAGGTTGTGTACCGCCATGTGGGTGCCAAGAAATAAGCCCACATCCTCTGTGAGAGTAGCCAATATTGTTAAGTACTGAGCCTTCTCTATAACCTTGCTCAAAGTTTTATTTATGACATTGTTACTATAAAGAGAAACAATTAGATTTGCAGGAGTTAGGGGAAAGGGAAATCCTTATCAAAATATATTTTATGAAAAAGAATTTTAAAAACAACCTGCCCAACAACAGCAAGGAAAGGACAATGGTTGGAGAGCCCCATGAGGCTAAGATCAGGTGTGAAAAGATGAGAGACAATCCACGTATTTTAATCCTAATAGGAAATAGGCCAATAAAGACAAAAGTTAGCAAGCATCCCCCTTTTTCTCGGAGAGCATATTCTGATTCCTGACTTGCTCCTCTAGACTCTTCTTTCTGGTTTGGGGATCTGCTTATTTGGTGGTGCTGTTTTCTGAGCTCCACAGTTACTGTTCTCATATTATTTGTGATGAAGTATTAGCTTTAACTTCTTCTTTTTGTATCCTGTAAAATGCAAACAAGATCTGAGGGTAGAAGCAGACCCATGCAGTTAGAGGTTTGTAGCATTGTTAAATAGCTGTGAAAGTTTCTAAATGCTTACTATGAGATTCAGTACTGACTTCATGAAGCAGTTCCCATCAGCCCTGACCAATGCTGGTCCTCTAACAGTTTTAATCACCTTGACCTAGAAGATGTGCAGGGATTAACAGTGAAGCAATGGTGATTAATTGTACTCTGAACATGGGGGGATTTGGAGCCCGTCTGTGGGCATCCAAACAGAGACAGATATCCAGTAGATAATTGGAGCATATAATAGATGCCTCAGAGAAAAGTTAAAGATCCATAAAATCATGCGATGCTAAAGAGTTGTAGCATGAAGAGGGAGGTAGATATATAGCAAACCTGCATTAAGGTAAACTATTCAGAAAGAATGCCAGCTTAATGTTAAGTATCCCAATATAGAACAAACTCCCAGCTATGGTAATGAGTCAAGGAAACGGCAAGATTTTCTTTAATGTAAACCTTCATGGTTAAATGAAACATAAATCTGTAAGTCATTTTCTTTACAATTATGGGTCCTCATATTATGGATTCAATTAGGCAGATACTTTTATTTTAGCTCCTCAACTTGTTCGATAAAAAAATACACTGAAATATTTTTTTCCTGACCCCTCATATTGAGAAAAGAATGAACTTGACAGAAAGAAGGAGGCTCTAAACTCCTCTCTGTATGATAATGGGAGAAATATATGATGTGTGGAGAGGTGGGGTGCATCCCACATAATGAATCATTTGCAGAAAGTACACGGAGAATTCAATACTGTACTTCTAAAACTTCAATAGTGCTTACTGTAAGTGATATTTTTGCGGCCTTTTCTTTGCCCAGATATTTGTCATTCTGTAGTTGATTTAGAAAGAGATTCATGGAAAGTCATAATTATTTAAAGAAGGGAACAGGCAGAATGCTCTCTTGCCATGTCTATAAATCTTTCCTTATGTGTGCTGAGAATTCTGCTCTGCCTGCCTGCTCTGCAACAGGAGTATATCATGATGGCAGCATTGTCAGACCCCTAGAACCCTCTTCACTGAAGGACTGTAACCAGAGAGGACTCTACTGCTGAGTTCTAACTACACAGCACAAGTATCATTAAGTTCGCACATTGACATCAGCTTAGAAATTTTCCATCCTTATATTTTAGATTTGTTGAGATACTTAAATATACTAATTTAGACAAAGTTAGAATAAAAAATTAAAACACAACAGAGTACAGATGTCCATTGAAAAGCAGATGCTTAGAAGGAAATATGAATTAGAAAACCAATGTACAGATTACCAAAACTTTGAAAAGGGTGGGACATATATTTTCAATAATGATTTCATCCATTCCATTAGTCTAAGACATCCTCAGAACAAAATGTAAATATAAAATGGTCACTATGATGAAGATTTGAAAATCTTTTTGAGAGACCTGAGGGACTATGCTGAAGTCATTAGGTTGGTGTTTCATTGACTTTGGTGTGCTCATATGTCTCGCTGTTTTGTCATAAGCACTTTAGCAGCCAATGTATTTAAACAGAAAAAAATCCATATATATATATATATATATATATATATATATATATATATATATATATATATATAAAATCAGGTGCAAAATCCAGCATTAAATCTATCCAATATTTCAGAGTGATGATACATTTCTGTGGCTTCTTAAAAATTATTATTATTTAATACCATATGGAATGGGCTTTGAAACAAATGCCTAAAAGTATTATTTTCTTCCTAGAAATGCTTCACTAAGGCTAGCTTTGTGCTCCCTCACCTCTCTATCCAGCCTGGATCTCTTGGTTAGGAATTCACAAACACCTAGCAGCTTTTTCCTGTGGAGCCAATCCTTCCTCAGTGTCACCTGGAAGTGGCTTTTGCAGAGAGAGGCTCACCAGCACATTCACTACAGGCAAGGAATAGAGATCACCATCTCCCTCCATTACCAACCCTCTCCTCTGTCCGAAAATCCAAGAGACTTTTGTGGGTTTGCAGTGGAGCTTCTCACCTGCTAGCATCTCAGAACTTTGAGCTTTGTATCTCAGGTACAGGCCTCCTTCCAGCATAATAAGGTAATGAAGTCAAGGGGAACTCTAAATAACAACCAAATTTCATTTTAAACTTTGGAGAAGACTAAACTTTCTAGTAGACACAGAAAATACATCTTGATAAATGAAACATCAATTTTGATGTATGTGTGTGATGTGTGTGTATAGTGTATATGCATGAGTATGGTATACATGACACTGCATACATGTAGAGGTCAAAGGACAGCCTCACTTGTCAGTTCTCCTTTTCTGCCTTGTTTGAGATGGGTTTCTCATTTGTGCTGCATATGCCAGACCATCTGGCCTGAAAGTTTCCAGGGATTCTCTCCTCCTCCCATCTCTCCATAGGGATATTTGCTTTACAGGGGAATGATACTATACCTAGCTTTACATATGTTCTGGGGATCCAGACTATGGCCCTCACATTTGCTTGGCAAGTGCTGCATCCAATTAGTTATCTCTTTAGTTTTTAAACATCTTCGGGTAGGCTGAAAATCAGACCTGAGTATTTGCTTGGATTGCATATTTGAAAATTCTTCATCGTTTATTTAAATTAGTGACCGTACTAGGCCATTTTTTTTTCTGCTGTTTCTTGCCACTTGAAATAGAGGCACTAATGTATTTAACTCTTTGCATTTGTTATTTCCCCTTTTGCTAACAACTTATTTTTAGATTAGGATAAAGTCTGGTCAGCATGACTAAACCACAGCTGTTTTACTCACCATTACATTTTAGCCTTAACGCAAGGTTCATCCTAAGATGGCTTTGGCTTTTTCATCTACCCTACCCAGGCAGTTTCCTGTGGGTCTGTAATTAAGTAGCTACACACTGTGCTTGTTTCAAGCCTGGAGTTGTTTTCTGAGATCCAGAATGGCCCATGCTTGTATCTAGCTCAACTTTTCAGAGTGATGTTCATGATTAGGTTAGTTTAGACCATACCCTCTTCACAGCTCTCAAGTTTAGATTTTCAATTGTGTCCTGGGTAGTGTGGCCAGTGCAAACCAACTCTATTGAGTCATTCTGTCTTTCCTGGCCTAATGAAAATATTCACACATTTTTTTAGTGAGGTAGCTGTCACTCTCATCTCAAGAATATCCTTTGTCTTTACTTCCAACTCTCAGTGCAAGTGTTTATCTTGCCTCTCAGGTTTTAGAAATAAATGACAAGCCTTGCAAAGAAATGTCACCAAAAAAATGCCGAACTCTGTAAAATATTAAATTTCATTTTCTTTGGTCATTTGCTGTTGCCCTTTCAAAATTTTTGCCTATTTTGCTTTTCAAGTTTAATAACAGGGGAAGGGACAAAGTGACAATCTGTAAGATCTGTAAATTGCAGCTCAAAATAAAAATGTTACTCTCCTCAGAGCAGAGTCCTTTCAGTACTTTAAAATCTACTGGCATTTTATGCTCACTCCATGTGGTTTGTTCAACCATAAGGGGGTCATTGCATTAGAAATACAGCAGAACAGTCACTGTGTGCAAACCTGTGCTGCTGCTGGTGGCTATGGAAAACAAGAGTTTTCAGTGATGTGTGTGTGTGTGTGTGTGTGTGTGTGTTTGTGTGTGTGTGTGTGTGTATTTGTGTGTGTGCACATCTCATGACTGAAAAAGGGAAAAATAGACATCTAGTTGGTTTGAATACAGAATTATCTTCTGAAAAAACTGTATACAGCTTGCTTTTATGCTTTCAATAAGTGATTGGAAGAACCTACTATGATCTAAGCACTTTGAGAATATTGTCAGATCTTGAATATTTACAAGTTTCAACCCTGGCAGTGGCCAGAGTATTCTAAATAGAGTATGGAAATACAGTGAATGCTCATCACATAGTACAACAAAGCTTATAATATGCAAATATTTATGAATTAGGCTGTTGTAATAACATCATAGACACGTAGCTTAACAACAACAAAACTTATTTCTCATAGTTATAGAGGGCCCATTTCCTCTTAGATACATCTGCTCATATGGGAAGAAGAACAAGCAAGTTCTTCCATTCCATAGACCTCTTCCATAAGGACAGTTACCACAATCATAAAGTTTATACATGATGACATTTATGAATATTTATGAATGATAATCTCCTAAACATCATTCTAAGAATCAGAATCAAAGACAAAGGCTACCACCCATTCCCTAGCATCTCATTACTTTGAAGCATATAGTTTCTATAATAAATTGTGGCGGGAACGTTAAACATTCTCTTTATAGAACATCACAGCTTTGAGCACAGAAGACTTTAAACCATTCAGAATAAAAGTAGAGAATAAGCAGTCATGAGGCTTGCCCAAGGCGATCCCTAACTAGACTCCCAGTGCTTCTGGGATTTATGAATTAGGCTGATTTGATTCCCACTCCTGTTTGTGCTACAGAAGAATGGTCATGTTCTCTTTCTAGATATGTTTGTTATGATTCCAGGCTATTATCCTTAGTAGCCAATTGCTAGTGATGCTGCAAAGAAGAACAGCAACTAGACAGTAGACCACAGACAAGGTCAGAGCTTCCTGTGTGGATACCCGCATGGCCTAGGTACCTGCTAGAATCGCAAAGTTTGGGTTCCACCCTTTCCTCCTCCACTCATTTTTACCATGTTCTACATCAATGAGGTACTACATGCAGGTTCTGCATTTATCATGTTCTACAGTTGGTTCTAAAATGTTTGAAATTGTTCTCAAGAATCTTTCACACAGCTCAGCAACCTTCCAACGTTAATGTGTCTGGAATACCTAGATGGTTTTTGAGAGCACATGTTGTTGAACCTCAGACCCAAGCTTTCAGTTAGGCAGAGATGACTTTCCAGTTTCCAGCTGCTATTGATATTGCTGACTGTAGACCACATTTTACAAATCACTTGCCAAAACAGTAACTCACAGTCTACGTGGTTGCACATGAAAATCTTCTTCTACGTTATTCTTAAAACACCATAGCGTATTCAGGTACATAATAGATGTTTACTGTAATACCTGAACAGATGACTTGAGGTTAGCAGCCGTTTGTCACTATTTCTCACATCAAAGCATGCACTCTAAGAGTATGAGAACTGTAAGTAGCTTTTGGGAAATCCTAATGCAGCCCACACAGTTCACAGGTGGGATGCAAGTGTCACCTGCAAGAAGTAAAAGACCTATCTCCCAAACCTGAATAGTAGTTATGTTTTCATAGACACAAAATTTGTACTTATTGCTAGGCTGATTAGCTTTAACTATCAGCTTGATAAAACTAGACGTGTCGGAGAAGAGAGTCTAAGTGAGGAGCTGTCCAGATTAGGTTGCTGTGTGGACATATCTGTGGCGTGTTATCTCAACTGTTAATTGATGTAGGAAGACACAGTACACTGTGTTGTACCATTTATGGTCTTGGTCCTGAACTATGTAAAAGCAAAGAAGGAAAACTGCGCATAAGTGTCAAGCAAGCAAACAAGCAAACATCCATTTGTTTCTCTCTCCTCTTGACTATAGATGTGGTATGTGTAACTGCTTGAGATTTTATCTTAACTTTCTCTCATCTAATCTGCATATATAAGCTGAATAAGCTGCTATGTGGGCTGCAATAGGCTTTCCCCAAGGCCACAGACAGTTCCAATACTATTAGAGAGTATAAAGCATTGCTTTTGTCCAGGATATTTGTTGTCGCTACAGAAATGAAACTGGAAAATTTCCTCTTATTATTTTTATTATGTTGACATGTCCTTGAATTGATGAAGGCAGTGTTATCTTTGTAAGATGATATTTTTAATATAGCCATAAAATAATTTTACAACTATCTCTTAAGAACTAATGAATATAAGGCATATGTCTTCAATTTCTAATTATGATTACTTTAATTATTTGGTATATAATATGTATGTACATATAACTTAATATGTTTATTATACTGTGCATTTAGATGCTATATAAACATTTGAGAATGATTTAATTATGTGTGAGTGTGCCTGTGATACTGTGTTAGCATATGTATATACATAAATGAGAGAATGATAGGTTGTTATTCTGTAACTCTTTGTTATATGTACTGTATTCCTTAAAAATTAGTGAAATCCTCCCTCATATCCTTGCCAATTCTGTGCTAATAGAAAGTCTGCCACATTCCCAACTGTGTTAATCTTAAAACTGAAATAGTTCTTCCTTATCCAATATAATTTTGATATAAAAAAACCACTTTATTTACTTGTAGTTTTCGTAGTCAGTATAAATAAACTTTTGTTTCCTTTCCGAGACCTGTAGTATAGTCTCTAACTAACCATGGCAGGAAGAAGTAGCCACAAAGAAATGTCAGTGCACTATTAATATGACCCAGTGAGACTGTGTCGAATTGTACCACACACTACACTCAGATGAATGTGCTTTTTAGAAAATGTTCAGAAGCCCATGTTTACTGATTTAGAAATAAAACCCACACAAGATGAGTGCTAGAAATGCCTGAAGAGCTTACTCATTACTTCCTGGAGTTCCTTTTCTAACATAAGGGCTTGGACTTATTTTCAGACATCATCTTTTTGTTTACTATTACAGAAGAATCATATTTTAGGGTTTAGGCTTATTTTATTCTATTTATTTTTAAAAGTATATTAAGGCAGACAAGGACAACATGGAACATGTTACTTGTTCTGATCTTAGAATGAAATAGATGGTGCTCAATTCTCCTGGAACATTACTATGAACCCATTGTACTGTGAAATTTCAGAGACACACAATACTTACTGTATTCCTGACACATCAAAAGACATTTACCTATATATTTTTAAAATAGTGCATAATATTCACACAATAGGAACATGCAGATAAATATTTTTATAGAAAGAAAAAAGGTTATTTTATAGAAGGTGGCATGCTAAAATCTAAGGAAACATCTCTCACAATGTCCACAAGCATCAGCAATAAATTCATGGGTCGAACTCTGCAAGATATTTACTTCTAAGTATTTCAAAAGAAGTACATAAAGTTTTGAATAAACCTTAACATTTTTCTCTCACAACATTTTCAGAGTGGTTAACTCATTATTTATTATTATTATTATTATTATTATTATTATTATCATTATCATTATTATTAACAAATTTTATACCTATATGTCAACCCAGTGGTGAGTTAATGGGAAAATTCCACCATATGTCTCTTTTTTACTGTTCATATTGATATTACTGGCTTATTTTAGTACAATTATTATGCAGTCATGACTTCATTATTTCTACATCTGTAACAAGTTTGGTAGAGTCTATGAAGTGGAGAGATTATAATATCTCACTCTCCACTTGTCCATAGACATGTTAAATAATGTTACATTTATCATCCTTGAGAAATCAGATATTTCTAACTGGAAAGAAAAAGGAAATATGAAAGAAATCAAGAAAACAGAGTATAGTGACACCAGCTGTGCTGGTCACTTCTCTGTTACTGTGATAAAACATTATGACTAAGGTTACTTACAGAAGATAGAGTTTACTTGAGCTTATGGTTCCAGTGAGTTAGGATGCATGTGGCAGAGAAAAGGCATGGTATCTGGAGCCTGAAACTGAGGTCTCATGTCTTGAACCACAAGCAGGAAACAGAGAAAGCCAAAGGAAATGATGTGAGTCTTTTTTTTTTTTTTGGCATTTTTTTTATTATTATTTTCTTTATTTACATTTCAAATGCTATCCCGAAAGTTCCCTATACCCCCCCAACCCTGCTCCCCTACCCACNCACTCCCACTACTTGGCCCNGGCCTTCCCNTGTGCTGGGTCATATAAAGTTTGCAAGACCAAGGGGCCTCTCTTTCCAGTGATGGCCGATTAGGCCATCTTTTGCTACATATGCAGCTAGAGACACAAGCTCAGGGGGGTACTGGTTAGTTCATATTGTTGTTCCACATACAGGGTTGCAGCCCCCTTAAGGTCCTTGGGTACTTTCTCTAGCTCCTCCATTGGGGACCCTGTGTTCCATCCAATAACTTAGAATACCCAAGATACATTTTGCAAAACACAAGAAAACCAAGAAGGAGGACCATCATGTGGATACTTCATTCCTCCTTAGAATAGGGAACAAAATACTCATGAAAGGATATAGGTACAGAGATAAAATTTAGCGCTAAGATGAACGGATGGACTATCCAGAGACTACCCCATTCGGGAATCCATCCCATCATCAGCCACCAAACCTAGATACTAATGCTCATGCCAGCAAGATTCTGCTGAAGGGACCCTGATATTGCGGCCTCTTGTGATGCTATGCCAGTGCCTGGCAAACACCGAAGTGGATGCTCACAGCCAGCTATTGGATGTGAATCTTTAAATGATCACAGCTCATTCACCAGGAAAGGTCACATCTCCCAAGCCTATACACACAGCACTACCAATTTTGGAACAAGTATTACATATCTGAGCTTAAGAGGGACATTTTCAAACAATCCACCACAATAAAAGATAATGAAATTAAGTAAAAACAGAAAAGAGGTTTGTAGGTATATAGAAGACATCTAAGTATGTCCTATAAGTCCTTCCAACACTAGTCTCCATTGCTTATATATTCTTGATCCTAGTAAACACTGCCATTTAAGACCCAGTAATCTTTTCTCTAGGTCAGAAGCCAGTAAACTTCTTAATAGTATACATAATGAATATTTTAAGCTTTCTGATCAAGAGGCAAAATCAGAGAGGTTATTCAGGTACACACATAACCATTTAAAACCATATGAGTCCCACAAAAATAGAAAAAAAGCACCATTAATCTTTTATAAGGGAGTAGAATTTTAAACTTATGGCCTATATCAATTATAGAATTAATGCTTAATGAAAATTAAATAGGTAAGAAGAGACCCTTTAAATTTTTATATATTTTTGCCTCTCAACATCACTATTATTTTCCATTAAAGTAACTATTTTAAAGTTAGAAAAGAATGCTACTAAGTTCAAGATATTTTTTACATTGCTTGCACTCAGACTAAAGTACTTAGCAAACAATGAGCACGTATCAGCTGACAATGTCAACAAGATAGGCAAGAACTAAGACAATCTGAATACTAAATTAGTATTTGATTTTAAAAGTTCCAGAAGTGACTATTTTACATTTTATGCTGCCAAACTACATGAAGTCATTATCAAAATATCGAAATGTGCTGTTTGGAAGAAAATCATATAGTTGTAGCAGGAGACTTGGGGACAGAGAGTCAACTGTAGAATAGAAATACATAATCTTTAATGGAGAACGTGTGGAAATCAAGCGCAGGCATAGGTCTCTTACCTTTCTTCCTGTGCTTTCATCTTACAAAGAACAGAGCTTAGTGAGATTTGCTCCCATTGTCATTTATGACATTGTGTACTTTGTCTAAATTAAACACACCATGAAATCTTGATACTCTTTTCTTGAATCTATGTAGGTGGTAAATTATATAAACAAGCCTCAGCCTTCTGTGCACCTTTTCTGCCAGGGGTGAGTTTGTTTCCAGGGAGTGCTCTGACCATGGGACTCAGGTGAGATCACCATTTTCTCTCTGGTGAATGTCTAAGGCCAGACCAGACAGGAGCACTCAGGCAACCGAAGTAGCAGAGCAGATGGGACAACTTCAACAAAGTGACTGGATATAAAATTAACTCAAACAAATCAGTGACCTTCCTCTACTCAAAGGAAAAACAGGCTGAGAAAGAAATTAGGGAAACAACACCTTTCACAGTAGTCACAAATAATATAAAATATATTGGTATGACTCTTAGCAAGTGAAAGATGTATATGATAAGAATTTCAAGTCTCTTAAGAAAGAAACGGAAAATGATCTCAGAAAATGGAACGATCTGCCATGCTCATGGATTGGTAAGATTAATATAAAATAATATAAATAATATAAAAATGGCCATATTGCCAAAAAGCAATGTACAGATTAAATGCAATCTTATCAAAATTACAAATCAATTCTTCATAAAGTTAGAAAGATCAATTTCCAAATTCATCAGGAATAACAAAAAACCCCAGTATAGCAAAAACTATTCTCAACAATAAAAGAATTTCTGGGGGAATCACTATCCCCGACTGCAAGCTATATTACAGAGCAATTGTGATAAAACCTGCATGGTACAGTGACAGGCAGGTAGATCAATGAAATAGAATTGAAGACCCAGAAATGAAGCCATACACCTGTGGTCACTTGATCTTTGCCAAAGGAGCTAAAACCATCCTGTGGAAAAAACACAGCATTTTCAACAAATGGTGCTGACTCAACTGGTGATTATCATGTAGAAGAATGCAAATTGAACCATTCTTACCTCCTTGCACAAAGCTCAAGTCCAAATGGATCAAGGGCCTTGACATAACACCAAAAACACTGAAACTAACAGAAAAGAAAGTAGGGAAGAGCCTCGAGCACATAGGCACAGGGGAAATTTTCTTGAACAGAACACAAGTAGCTTATGCTCTAAGATCAAGAATTGATAAGTGGGACCTCATAAAATTGCAAATCTTCTGTAAGACAAAGGACACTGTCAAAAGGATATGGCAACCAACTGATTGGGAAAACATCTTTACCAACCCTACATCCGATAGAGAGCTAATATCCAATATATTCAAAGAACTCAAGAAGTTAGACTCCAGAGAATCAAATAACACTAATTAAAAATGGAGTATAGAGCTAAACCAAGAATTCTCAACCAAGGATTACTGAATGGTTGAGAAGCACCTAAATAAATATTTAACATTCTTAGTCATCTGAAAAATGCAAATCAAAATAACCCTGAGGTTTCACCTCACACCAGTCAGAATGGCTAAGATCAAAAGCTCAGGTTACAGTAGATGTTGGTGAGGATGTGGAGAAAGAGGAACAGACATCCATTGCTGGTGGGATTGTAAGCTGGTACAACCACTCTAGAAATCAGTTTAGTGGTTCTTCAGAAAATTGGACATAGTACTACATGAGGACCCAGCTATACCACTCCTGGGCATATACCCAGAAGATGCTCCAACATGTAATAAGGACACAAGTTCTACTATAGCAGCCTTATTTATAATAGTCAGAAGCTGGAAAGAACCCAGATGTCCTTCAACAGAAGAGTGGATACAGAGAATGTGGTACAATTACACAATGGAGTACTAGTCAGCTATTAAAAACAACACATTCATGACGTTCTTAGGCAAATGAATGGAACTAGAAAATATCATCCTGAGTGAGATAACCCAATCACAAAAGAACACACATGGCATGTACTCACTGGTAAGTGGATATTAGCCCACAAGTTTGGAATACCCATGATACAATTCATAGACCACATGAAGTTTCAGAAAAAGGAAGACCACAGTGTGGATACTTCGGTCCTCCTTAGAAGGGGGAGTGAAATACCCATTGGAGGAAATACAGAGACACAGTTTGGGGCAGAAACTGAAGGAAAGGCCACCCAGAGATTGTCACACAGTGGGATCCATCCCATATACAATTGCCAAACCCAGACACTATTGTGGATGCCAACAAGTGCTTGTTGATAGGAGCCTGATATAGCTGTCTCCTGAGAGGCTCTACCAGTGCCTGACAAATATAGCAATGGAAGCTGAAAGCCATCCATTGGACAGAGCACAGGGTCCCCAGTGGAGAAGCTAGAGAAAGGACCCAAGGAGTTGAAGGGGTTTGCAGCCCCATAGGAGGATCAAAAGTATGAATCAACCAGTACCCCCAGAGCTCCAAGGGACTAAACCACCAACCAAAGGGTACACATGGAGGGAACCATGTCTCTAGCCACATATGTAGTGGAGGATGGCCTTTTAGGACATCAATAAGAGGAGAAAGCCTTGGTCTTGTGAAGGGTCGATGCCCCAGTATAGGGGAATACCAGGACAGGGAAGCAGGAGTGGATGGGTTAATGAGCAAGGGGATGGGGGATGAGATAGGAGGACTTTTGGAGGGGAAATGAGGAAAGGGGATAAAATTTGCAATGTAAATAAAGAAAATATCTAATAAAAATATATAAACAAGCAGCAAAAGATGATACAAATGATAGTCTTTTCAAGCAAATTGGAAGGTATGAAACACTGTATGCCATAACGTTGCATAGAGTAAAGTTTGCCAAATTATGTGTCCAGCCACTAGTGTCTGCAGCAGATGAGGGTCGATCTGTATTGTTATTTTTGTATTGTGATGATTTGAACACAAATGTCTCCCATAAGCTCATATGTTTGAATGTTTGGTACCTAGTTAGTGAAACTGTTTGAGAAGGATTAGGAGGCATGGCCTTGTTAGAGATGGTGTGTCACTGAGAGTAGATTTTGGGGTTTCAGAGGTCCATTCTAGGACCAATGTCTCTAACTCTGTCTACAGCCTGTGAAACAGAATGTAAGGCTTTCAGCTATGGTTCCAGAGCCATACCTGTCTGATTCCCACCATGATGTTCATGGACTAATCCTCTACAATTGAAAGCAAGTCACCAATTACATGGTTCCTTTCATAAGAGTTGCCTTGGTCATAGTGTGTCTTCAGAGCAATAGAATAGCAAGAAGTAGGTGTGTCTTTGTTAGAGAAAGTGTGTAACTGGGTGGGCTATTAGGTCTCAACATTCCATTTCAGTATCAGTGTCTTCCTCTCTCTGTAGGCTGCTTGTGGCTCAGGATATAGAGCTCTCACTTACTGATTCAGCTCCATGTCTGTCTGCTTTTCATCATGAAAATCACAGACTAACCCTCTAAAACTGTAAGGAACATTCCAATTAAATGTTTTCTTTTGTAAGAGTTATCTTGGTCATGGTATGTCTTCATAGCAATAGAAAATTAATTTAGACAGGTGTGCTTTGTACTTGAGTCTTTAAATGGGAAACTTAGAACCTAGGATAAAACCTATTACATTAATATTTTTATTTTCATAATTTACTCCTGCTATCTTTTTGCATTAGAGATTGAAATGGAATGTTAGCTGTATAAAGAGACAAAAATAGGAAATATAAGGAACAAATCTTCTTAGCTCAGATACAAGATATTCTTTTAGATGAGGGTAGGCATTCTGAGACATTGACAAATTATCTTTAATGCAAACTTACTTCTTATAAACTTGAAATATGAAAGTTAAACAAGTTTGAAGTTTCCAAAAGGTCCCTGAGTGATAGATATGTCAATATTTTTTCTCACTATTTCAAAGATATCTATTTCTCAAAGATATTTATTTCATATTAAGCTTTCTTTAAAAAATATAAACCATTTTTGCCAAATTCACTGCACATATGATAGACTTCCTGAATGATTTTCACACAAGTATATCTATCATATGCTTTGACTATGTCTATCTCCAGTCCCTCTTCTCCCTCTGCTTCCTCCAACTATCAATATTAAATTTAGAATACACAAAATGTATTATATTTTTCTTTCTGAGTATTATTACTAATTTCAATTACTATAATTCCCAAATGCTTTAAGTTTTTTTAAATAATATAATTTCATTCTTTGGATTTGAATTAATTCTGTTATATACACACAAACACACACACACACACACACACACACAGATACACACACATTCTCTTTCATCTGTGGTTAGACACATAATATAATTCTGTAACCAGTCTGTTGTGAAGAATGCCAAAAGAAACTTAGATGTGTAACTATCTGTTGTACTTTGAGAACTTGCCATTTTATACAGACATAGAAAGGCTATAACCAACACAAAGCCACATGGAAAGACAAACTTTGTTGCCATGTGGTGATCAGGATCCCTTGTTGATGTGAGAAAACATGTGTTGCTTGTTAATTTTTTCTGATTTTCATGTAGTTCTTTGACAATGATAAATCCAGAGGTCTTATAGACTACCTCTGAATCAACTACAGTTTACCCCTCAGAAGAGAATATTACACAGATAACTCAATCATCAGATAGATTGCCTGAATTATTTGAATCTTGATGTTAAGTGATATCCATATCGTTTCAAGGTAAGAAATATTAATTTAAAAATATACTTGCCATAAGTTCCACCATGTGTTTTCTTTGGCTGGTGGTTTATTCCCAGGGAACTCTGGGGGTACTGGTTAGTTCATATTGTTGTTCCTCCTATGGTGCTGCAAACCCCTTCAGCTCCTTGGATACTTTCCCTAGCTCCTTCATTGGAGACCCTGTGCTCCGTCCAATGGATGGCTGTGAGCATTCCCTTCTGTATTTTTCAGGCATGGGCAGAGCCTCTTATGAGACAGCTATATCAGACTCCTGTCAGCAAGCCCTCATTGGCATCCACAATAGTGTCCGGTTTTGGTGGTTTATGGGATGGATCCCCTTGTGGGGAAGTCTCTGGATGGTCATTCCTTCAGTCTCTGCTTCACCCTTTGTCTCTGTATTTCCTCCAATGGATATTTTGTTCCCCCCTCTAAGAATGATTGAAGTATCCACACTTTGGTCTTCTTTCTTGAGTTTCATGTGTTTTGCAAATTGTATTTTAGGTATTCTGAGCTTCTGGACTAAAGTCCACTTATCAGTGAATGCATATCATATGTGTACTTCTGCGATTGGGTTACCTTTCTCAGAACGATATTCTCCAGATCTATCCATTTGAATTTCATAAATTCATTGTTTTTAATAGCTGAGTAGTATTCCATTGTGTAAATGTACCACATTTTCTGTATCCATTCCTCTGGTGAGGGACATCTGGGTTTTTTTCCAGTTTCTTGCTATTATAAATAAGGTTGCTATGAACATAGCATGTGTCCTTATTACATGTTGGAGCATCTTCTGGTCTCTACCTGCATATGTAGCAGAGGATGGCCTATTCAGCCATCAATGGTAGGAGAGGCCCTTGGCTCTGTGAAGGTTCTATGCCCCAGTATAGGGGAATTCCAGGGCCAGGAAGCAGTAGTGGGTGTGTTGTGAGCAGGGGGAGGGGGAAGTGGTAGGGAGTTTTTGGAGGGGAAATCAGGAAAGGGGATAACATCTGAAATGTAAATAAAGAAAATTTCTAATAAAAAAAGAAAAAATATACTTGAGAGGCAAAATATTATGAACAAATTTTCCATTGTCTCTGAAGAGATATGTACTTATAATAAACATTGGATCACCTTTACATAAACATCTATTTGTTTTTAACTGTTTCAGCTCACATAAATTACAACTCCCGCAGTATCCAATGTGAAAAGTTCTAGGTAGTCAATTCCCCAGAAAGAATTATTTATTTTGTTCTTTAAAAATAGTGGCTACAGAATCTGACAAGCTCACTTTGGTTAACTTCATTTCTTTAGCATTGACTTCAGATGTGTGTTTTGGATGCCACCTGAGGCTGTTTTTTTTTTTTTTTTTTTTTTTTTTGACCTAAGAATTGGCCAAGAAGGAAATGGGAAGCATGAAAAAGGGAGAGGACTGAGGGAGCGGAGAGTTGGGAGTAAGAAAAGAAGAGAGGAGAATGAAGACATGAGGAAAAAGAGAAAGGGAGAGAGAGAGAGAGAGAGAGAGAGAGAGAGAGAGAGAGAGAGAGAGAAATACCATGTCTCTGTTTGTCCAAAAGCGGTAGAGCCATGGGAGCCATAACAGCATGTATCCTCATGAGGGTGATGGAACCTTTTAGAAAAAGGCTACAGGATTCAGTAGATCTGTTGGTAGAAGTTGGGTTTGTACAGCTAGCAAGCGTGTCCTTACCTTACTGATGACAACAATTATGATCCCATGATTTCAAACTTCCAACCACCAAAACTATACATGCTATATGTCTGTTGTTTATATGCCAGCCACCCTACTGTGAAGCTGTTCTAGGTAAAACAGACAGAGAAAATTTTGATGCCACATTAATGAAGACTTGCTACATACTGCCTTGAATGTGTTATTTCCGATCTTTATTCTGGGTGTAATAACCTCTAGTTATTCTTATATGTGAATAATACACTTTATATATTCCACAAGTTATTGAATGTTGTGACCCAGGAAGGAGACTTGCAATTAGTTAAGGTGGTGTTCTCCAAAGTCAATTTTAGGAAAACATGAACAACAAATACAGTTCTAGCAGCTAGGGGAATAAGAGCCAGAATTCTGAAGGAAGTCGTAGGCAGCTTGTCATTCTACCATGTTTAAATGAAAAGGGATTACTTTTATTTCTAACCTAAATTACTCATTTTTAAAATGAAGCCTTTGCTTTTTAAATTCTGTCTTCTCTGGGAGTACATAACACCTGCTTTTCATTGTAGAGAATATGTACTTCAACCATTATGAAGAGTGGGTTTTCTAAGTAACTGGAGACCAGGTGAACAGATTCATGATCCTTTTATCCTACGTTTTGAAGCTATTTCTCTTGTATTTCTTTGAATGAAATGGTCAAATATAGTAAACTGTACTGATTCTGCAATGCACTGCTTCACTGATGATGCCTAGAGGAAACATTACACATCAGCGTTGGGAAGATATTCTTATTGGTTAACTACCTGGAAAGAGCACATTTTCTTTTTATAAATTTAATTAATTTACTTCTTTTACACTCCATATTTTATTCCCCACCCCCAATGCACCTTCTGACTGTTCCACATCCCATACCTTCTCCCCACTCCCCACCCCTGTCTCCATGTGGGTGTCCCTACCCCCCACTCCACCTGACCTCTAAACTCACTCTTTTAACTACAGGGGAGTCATGGACCCTCCAGTGATGTTTTAATGATGACATTACTTACCCCCCTTCCTTCCATCTATCCAGCCTTTCTTTTATAATCCAACAAGAAGTACAAGAACATAGCAACAGAAATACATGACTTCATATAAAGAGAATTTCTAAGGAAAATTGCTCTGCTATCATGGGGAAAATATTCAGATTTCATGCATTCTTAGATTTTTGTAGAGATATACATAGCTTTAAAATCTGCTTGTATGAAAAAATATTGTATATTTACTTTTTAGAAGACCTAAGAAGCAGTTTACTTATTTTTAGTTTCAATTACTATGTAAAACACTGCCCTGAACATAGCAAGCTATACAAGTGGTTTATTGAAGGGCAGATGTTTAACAGTCACAGAGATGGGCAAACCAGAATTATAAAACTTGATCCATCAAGTTATAGTGTATTTTATAACAAAGAAATGAAAGACCCTTTGAATCTGGGTAGGCAAATACATGCCTTTTTAAAACGATTCCTTTACAGAGATTATAGTGTAGCTTGTCTGTATAAGAGAGTAGTTTATTATGGTGTGAATTTACCCTCCATAATTTTTGTTTGTTTTCATTTTGTTCAACTTAAAATAAGAAAGTGATGCTTTTGGCAAGGATTTGTGTTACGTTTTCTGCGCTTCTGTGGCTAAAATGGCTTGCAAGCATTTGTGTAGACTCTCTGATTCTCTAGGTAGAAACAGAATTGTTGAACTTTTATAGGAAGGTTAGATTCCAATGTATCCTTCCACTCAAGACTGCAAGTTCTTTCCTATAAATCTTGAGCACAAGTGTGAACTGTTCCTCTACAGCTGTGGAAATTATTTATTGCTTAGGTGTAGCCAGCATTTTTAACTCAACAGCTTCTGCACACTGCCCTTCCATGTTTTATCTGCTTTAGGTATATAAATGGCTACTATAAGAGATACAATTAAATTGCAAATACTTTTGTGCTAGCAAGGAGAATAAATATTATTTTTATCATTATAGTAATAGTACAAATGAATTGTGTCTATAAACCTATACTGTACATAAAGTAAAGAGTATTAGCTCTTAGTTATTTTTTTACTACCATATTAATAAGCCACCTTCTCATCAACTCTGGGATAGTGAAATAAATTTTCTTTTTTTCATATCTGCCTTTAAGTAGTTTCAAATCGAGGAACTATGGAAATTGGGATGGATCATTACATTTCCAGTTGACTTGGACTAATCAAAAAGCTAATTGTTCATTTTTTGCAAGATTTCAAATCAATAACATCTGCTTTCTTAGCCACGGATGATTTAATTTTTTAACACGTGTTTCCAACCCTTAATTTTCTGCAAAGCAGTCACATCAATTATTAACTTATCTATATTTCCTCAAAGCGAGTCAGACTTAAGATCCTTCATGAATATTTAAGAATACTGCTGCAAAATAAACAAAAACTTTTACTTAACTTTTAACTGCAAGTTTCAAAACATGAGATTGAAAACACAGAAGAAGGAGAGACAAACATAGCCTTAAAATTTCAGAGACACATAAAACCAAACCAAACAAAACAAAACAAGAAAAGAGAGATTAGGAGACGTTGGAGGCAACACTTTTACCATAACCCATGCTCTATCCTTTACAATAATAAACTTGCTGCACATTGATATAATGCATAACTAGATATTACTGAACTTTACTCAGGCTCACAAACATACTTAATTTCTGATAGCTTACATCTCCTCCCCAACACATGCACTGCACCTATACTCTTAATATTAATACTTAACAAAGTGACTGAAATAAACATCTGAATGTATGAAAATAGATCACATGCAATTAAAATCATGTGCAACCATTTTCATAATCATTAGCAAGTCTTTTGAGATAGCTGGTGATATCTATTGTTGTTCTTCTCAAAAGACAGGAAGTATTTTTAATCCTGAAAACTTGTTCTGACCTGAAAGTCAACTCTATACTGGCCTCAAACTGAGGTCATATTGAATTGGCGAGAGGGCTAATAGATTATGACTGATATATTTGTGGAAGAGTTTTTAGAGAAACCACATAAAGCCACAGGGAGGACACTGATACAGATGCAGAGCACTCCCCTGAAAGCCCAGGAATGGCAAAGATACAAGCTGTAACCGCAGTTCTAAGAAGTTCTCCCCTAGCGACTCCAGAGACAGCATGGCCCCAATAAAGCCCTGATGTCAGACTTTTAGCCTCCAGCACCATAAGGATGAACTTCCACTATTTCAAGTTAGCCAGGATGTGATCCTTTGTTTCAGGAGCCCAGGAGAGTGATACAGGTAAATCCTCACACAAACTTCTCCTTTCCCTCACACTCTTCCTCCCCACCACAGACTCTCCCTTTATGCCCTGTGCTCCATCTCTACCACAGCCTTCCTGCTTTCCCCACAGCCTGCTAAACACATGATAGCTTTTCTTTGTGTCTCCCCTATTTAATCAGTTTGAAATCAATATAGCTTGATCATCTGACTTAAAAAAACATTAAATGAGGAAGTAAATCTACTCCATAGACTCTGCTTAAGCAAATTCACAAGTTACTAACAAGTAAGTATACATTGAAACTGTTACAAATAGGTATATTTTAAATAAGCATATTCATTCAGTTAACTTTATTTTATCGAAAAGTTTTTTCCTACTAGGACAATGCTGTATGACCTTTATTTTACAGAAGAGTAATGTACTGCCAACCATTCTACTTTATCAAAACATATAATTTAAAGCAAAGATAGATGATTGTCTAGTAATTTTACATATACATGAGCATTTGTGAGATTTAACAAAATTTCCTCTACTATAGAATATTTGATCAAACAACAGATTTTTAAAAATTAATGTGAAATTTTACTTAACCAATTAGCATAAATATGAGATGCTACCCATTTTATTTTTTTTCTGTATCATAAGGTTTACAAAAATGTGCCTGGTTTCAAAGCTTTCCCACTTTATGCACATGAACTCCTGTTAACAAGTGCATGTTTACCATGTTTACTAAGAATGGAAAATATATAGATTTGGTTGAGGGCCAGTTATTAGCACATTGTATTACAGTGGGCTACAGAAGGAGATAAACAGATACAGTGTAGCCTATTTCATTAGTATTGAAAATCCTGTGGATGTGAAACTTTCAGATAACTTGTAACATTGTAATCTGAGTATTCTCTGCCTTCCAGTAAACACAGTGTTCTCAAAAGAAATAAATGGACTAGTCAATGAAACTAACTGCTGCTTTCTGCAAATTAGGAAAATTGGAAGATTTATTTTAGATATTAAAAAATGGCAAACCACATTCAGATGAAAAGAGATTGATTTCTCTGGGAAAGAAATTTGTAAATATTCTAGCTGGGCATTTTGGTGCATGATTAAATACTAGCTCATGTGAGGTGGATGGAAGAGAACCAGGAATATGACATCACCTTCAGCTACTTAGCAAGTTAGAGGCTAACATGACCTCAGTATACAAACAATCAGAGAACTGGAATTTTCAGGCAGGGAATCCTCATGATCAGAGATGGAAAAGATTGCATTGGAGGAGTTGGGTTTGTTGTTATTGTTGTTGTTCTAGAGAATAAATGTAAATAATATTTATCACTTAGATGTTGTTATCATTTGATCCACTGGAATTATTATTAGAAAAATGTCAGTATCATATACTTATGGATTAAATATTGTTTAGTGAAGGAAGCATGTAAGTGACTTGTCATGAGTTCATTGGCTCACCAATAATTCAGGTACTACTTCCACATCCCAAAACCCTCAGAGTGCACAATTGTATTCTGCAGACCGTGGATCTAAAAATGGTAATGAAAAGGTAAGAAAGAGGTACCTAACTTTTAGAGATTATATCTCTCAAGTAAAATAGATGAACTAAATACTATCATTATAGTTTAGATTAGGACAATTTGTTCTAAAACACTTAATTCGGCCTACTTACAAAAATGATTAAAGACCTCTAAACCAGTTATCTTTGACTTTTGATCTGTTTATTGCTCAGCACATCTCTTTTGCTTTAACTTTATTTTTTAATGCAATAATGCTTTTATTTATTTTTAATTTTTATTTTTATAATCCATATTCCATTCCCTTCCCCCTTATCCACCCTCCAACTGCTCCACATCCCACAACTCCTCCCCTTACCCCTGTATTCACATGGATGCCCCACCCCCTACCCCACCTGACCTCTAAATCCCTGGGGCCTCCAGTCTCTTGAGGGTTAAGTGCATCATCTCTGAATGAACACAGACCCTGGAAGTCCTCTACTTTATGTGTGTAGGGGGCCTCATAACAGCTGGTATATGCTGTTTGGTGGTTCAGTGTTTGAGAGATCTCAGGAGTCTGGATTAATTGAGACTGCTGGTCCTCCTACAGGATCACCTTTCTCTTCAGCTTCTTTCAACCTTCCCTAATTCAACAACAGAGGCCAGCTGCTTCTGTCCATTGGTTGGGTGCAAATATCTTCGTCTGACTCTTCCAGCTGCTTGTTGGGTTTTTCGGAGGTCAGTCATGATAGGTCTCTTTTTGTGAGTGCTCCATAACCTCAGTAATAGTGTCAGGTCTTGGGACCTCCCCTTGAGCTGGATTCCACTTTGGGCCCGTTGCTGGACCTTTATTTACTCAGGCACCTCTCCATTTCCATCCCCGTAATTCTTTCAGACAGCAACAATTATGGGCCAGAGTTTTGACTATGGGATGGCGACCACATCCCTTGCTTGATGTCTTGTCTTCCTGTTGGAGGTGGGCTCTCTATAAGTTCCCTCTCCCTACTGTTGGGCATTTCATCTAAGGTGCCTTTCTTTGATTCTCAACTCCCAGGTCTCTGGTACATGCTGGAGGGTCCCCCCAACCTCCTATTTCCTGAGGTTGCCTGTTTCCATTCTTTCTGCTGACCCTCAGGGCTTCTGTTCTTTTCCCTCGCCCAATACCAGATCAGGTTCCCCTCTCTTTTCCACTACCCCCATCTACTTTCCCTCCCAGGTCTCTCTCTCCCTCGCTCCTGACCCACTTGTGATTGCTTTCTTCTCTCTCCCAAGTGGGACTGAGGCATCCTCATTTGTGCACTTCAGCCTGTTGACCTTTTTGAGTTCTGTGGACTGTATCTTAGGTATGCTGAAC
Organism: Mus pahari; assembly: GCF_900095145.1. NCBI lineage: Eukaryota > Metazoa > Chordata > Mammalia > Rodentia > Muridae > Mus > Mus pahari. The sequence continues at coordinate 2,898,065 of NC_034598.1, read as the reverse complement.
TTTTTTTTTTTTTTTTTTTTTTTTGGCCAATTAGTTTTTTTGGATTATTAGTGAGTACATACCATGCAAGTCTTTTTGTGTCTGAGTTTCCTTACTCAGGATGATATTTTTCTAGTTCCATACATTTGCCTGAAAAATCTCAGGGTGTCTTTGTTCTTAATAGCTGAGCAGTATTCCACTGTGTAAATTTCTGAATCCATTCTTCTGTCTTGGAACATCTAGGTTGTTTCCAGCTTCTGGCTATCATAAATAAGGCCGCTAGTAGAACACGTGCCCCTGTGGCATGGTGGGGCATTTTCTGGTTATATTTACAAGAGTGGTATAGATGGGTCTTCAGGTAGATCTATTCCCAATTTTCTGAGGAACCTCTAGATTGATTTCCAGAGTAGCTGTACCAGTTTGCAATCCCACCAGGAATGGAGCAGTATTCCTCTTTCTCAACATCCTCTCCAACAGGTGTTGTCACCTGAAGTTTTGATCATAGCCATTCAGATTTGTGTAAGGTGGAATCTCAGGGTGGTTTTGATTTGCATTTCTCTGATCACTACGGACTTTGAACCTTTCTTTAGGTGTTTCTTAGCCATTCAAGATTTTTCAGTTGTGAATTCTCAGTTTAGTTCTATATCCCATTTTCTTTTTTAATTGGGTTGTTTGGAGTTTTTGGTGGTTAGTTTGTTGATTTTTTTATATATTTTAGATATTAGCCCTCTATCGGATGTGGGGTTAGTGAGGATTTTTCTCCCAATCTGTAGGTTGCTGATTTGTATTATTAACTATGTCCTTTGCCTTACAGAAATTTTCCAGTTTCATGAGGTCCCATTTATGAACTCTTGATCTGAGCCATTGGAATTCTGTTTAGGAAATTGCCCCCTGTGCCAAAGAATTCAAGGTCTTTCCCACTTTCCCTTCTACTAGATTTATTATATCTGGTTTTATGTTGAACTCCTTGATCCACTTGGACTTGAACTTTGTACAAGATGACAAATATGTGTCTATTTTTATTCTTCTATATACAGACAGCCAGTCAGACCAACACCATTTATTGAAGATGCTTTCTTTTTTTCCATTGTATATTTTTTGTGTCTTTGTCAAAGATAAAGTGACCATAAGAGCGTGGTTTTATTTCTGGGTCTTTAATTCTATTCCATTGATCAACATGCCTGTCTCTGTACCAATACCATGATTTTTTTTTTTTTTTTTTTATCACTATTGCTCTGTAGTAAGGCTTGAGGCCAGGGATGGTGATTGTCCCAGTTGATTTTTTATTGTTAAGAATTGTTTTCACTATTCTGTTTTTTTTTGGGGGGGGTTGCCTTTTTCAGATGAATTTGAGAATTGCTCTTTCATGTCTTTGAAGAATTGTGTTGGGATTTTGATGGGGACTATGTTGAATCTATAGATTGCCTTTGGTAGGATGGCCATTTCTGAAGCATGGAATCTTCATGAAATTTATCATTTGTAGGTAAAGCTTTTAAATTTTTATGGTTTTAAAAGTATTTATAAGAGCATAAAAGGAAAATATAGGAAAAGTAGCATTTATAAATTATAATATTCTTTTATAAAATGTTATATTAAAATTTTAGGTATAGCAACATTGCTACATTAAAGAACCTCAGCAATGGCTTATGGTTAGTTATCCACACTACCACCTTTGTGCTTAGGGTATGTTGAATAAAAGAAAATCTTGTATTAAATATCATGTGTTCCTAAATATAAAACACACTTCTGTTTATCCTTTATATTTGGACATATGTGATGGTTGGTTCTTATGCAACTTTGTCTTTTAAGTTTTTCTGTTTCTTCAAATATTCTAGTGTATTTAAAATTTTATCATATGCTCATTTACAATTTTTAAAATATAAATTTCTAGGAATATGAATCTTACTGGATTTTTTTCTGATCAATTTTTGATAGTAGATTATCTATCTTTATGTAACTCTTGTGTTATTTTAATTGCATGACTCTTTTTTATAAATCCTCTGTGAGTCATAGAAGTGTTCTTAGGTGGAAGTCTCTTGAAACACCTTGACTTTTCTCAGTTGTATTAGTTTTATGTCAATTTTATAATTTAAAGTTGCCAGGCAACACTGTTAGCATAAATTTAAATTTCTGCCTATCACAGCTCAGGTTTTAAAGCTGGTTTTTATCTACTGTCTCTCTCTGCCCTCTATTGTTTGATGTTGGAGGAGATAAGCTTGCTTGTAGAGTCCATAAACCAGTTGGCTATCAATCACTTCACTCAGTGAGTCCTTTTTAGGTTCTTGGCCTTTAAAGCAGATCTTACTTAGAGCCTTCTGCCTTGTACATGTTCAAGGTCCCTATGTCCCTCTATGAGTGGCAAATATCTTCAGGACAATATTTCACTTTTTTATTTTAATTTTACAGTACCTTATGTGTTCTGTATTCTGGCTTTGTCGCCTCATTTTATTTACATAGATTCCTGTTATTATATTTTAAAGACTTGGACATGCTTCTTAATTTCTATATGTTAGTTGTTAAGGGCTGAGGATACAGGATGAGAAGAGAGAGTGTATTATTTAAATTATCAAATTCTTAGAACTAGAAGTAAGTTTGGTGGGCATGGAGAACAAAGTCACTTTGACCTTGCCAGGGCTAATTTTAGGATAAACATAAATGATGATGACTGAAAACTGGTAGAAAGAGTCAAAATTATGTTATTTTCTTTGCAGACAGCATGAAATTAGAAAAAAAAAGATAAAATAGATTGTCTTAGTGGGAGAAGGTTGTGTAGAAAAACTGTAGGTTGGGATGTTAGGGGGAGACAAAGAGGAACAAAAGGAGACTCAGGGCTCTGCTGCAGCAAGCATAGCAGGGATAATATATTTTTTTTTAATTTTCTTTATTTTCTTTATTTACATTTCAAATGCTATCCCGAAAGTTCCCTATACCCCCCCGCCCCTGCTCCCCTACCCACCCACTCCCACTACTTGGTCCAGGCCTTCCCTTGTGCTGGGTCAAAGTTTGCAAGACCAAGGGGCCTCTATTCCCAGTGATGGCCGATTAGGCCATCTTCTAGCAGGGATAATATTAAACAGTATGAAGGAGTAAGCCCAGAAAAAGTGCACTGGATTTGATACCTAGTTATGCAGTCTTAATCTTCATCCATGACAGCACTGTCTAGTTTCTCAGCTAAAAACCTTGCAGCTATCCTTGACTTCACTGCCATCTTTCAAAAGACAGATACTTAATTCATGTCTTTAGCCTTCAAGTCTGAGCACAAGTTGACTACTCCTCACCTTTCCCCTATTTAAAATTACAAAACAAATTATCTCGCTCTCACGCTTTCTGCACAATGCTAGTATTGGGTACTCTGCTCTGTTATTCTTCTACAGCTCCTTTTACCTCTGTGTATGGGATAAATTCACCACTTACTATGATTGCTGGTTCATAACTTTTCACTACACTATGTACACTATGTTCACACAGCATGATGGCAATCACCACAACCCTGAATTACAACACATACACAATTCCAAAAACTGTTTTGTTTTGATTTTCCTGGTGACTAAAGATGTTAAACTTTGAACATGAGATTAAAATACTTTATTTCTTATTTCTTTTGGACAAAGTATTCACTAGATAGGTAAAGATGTTTTCATTTACAAAAATAAGTGCCTACAATCAAGGATTCACGATATGCCATTTCTTGTTATGTTTTTATGGGAGTTTCATCAATATACTACAGGCTGGCATTGAACTCACTAACTCCCATGTATTTTTCCCAGGTACTGGGATTGCAGGTGTGAGTCACAATATATCAATGATATATATCTTTTGGACAAGTTCCATTTTACTAATGCAACTTGGATGTCTGTGTATATCTACTCATGATTGTGGCATACTCAAATTTTCATTGGTGAATAATGAAAATTACTTCTATTAGTAACTCATATAGAATCAACTTTTGACTTTAAGCATAATTTTAAAAAAGTCTTTAAAAGTTTAAGACTGAACACACATATTTACATAAACTGAATATACATATTTGTGGGGCACTAAGTGGGGAGCAGCTGAATAAACATGGTGCATAATTCTCAGATGTAGGTAAATATATTTCTCTCCTCAAACCTTTATCATTTCTTTCTGATGACCTTTTGAAATCCTTTCTTGTAGCTTTTTAGAGTTATGTAGAGTACTCTCATTTTCTAAACTCACCCTGCTGTTGCAGTAGTGAACCAGAACACAGTTCTTCTAATGATAACTTGGTATTCATTGATGAATCTTTTCTTAGCTTTCCTTTTTCCCTATGAGGATTCTTAAGCATACTTGGCATACTAATTTATATGATAAATTCTAGCATGAATTTCTAATTTTTAGACTGTGACTTTTAAAATGGACCTAATAATTTCTTTCTTCTTTTCCTCCACACTTGGCTTGTGGTTCTCCTTTTAGCCCCCTGCTCCCTGCCTCATTCTTATTCATTGCTAACCCCTGAACCCCCAAAATGGAAAGGCAATGACCTGACATGCTTACTGTGTTCTACCAGTACATCTTGGACCATCAATTTTTACATAGACATTGTATTTTTCATTGAATTCAGCTTCACATTTCTAAGAAATAAAAAGCTAATAAGATAGCAGATCTTTGTGTATGCATAAAAGATTACTAGAATGCTTTAAATAACCTTCAAAGTGACATATACAGAAAACACCATGAAAATTAAATAGAGTTGCATGACAATTTCCTAAATCAGCCTGCTTCTTCAACTATGCTGCAGGTGACAATGACCAATCCGTGAAGAATCATCAAATTCTTTTATTTAATGGACTCAGAAAAGCCATGGCAATCAGTTCTCATACTTTGTTTTTCTTTTATAATTTAAAATAGTTACCTTTAAAGCAAAACAAAAAGGTCCATTCTACAGTGCAATTTAATGACAGAAAAGGATCACTTTTTACATTTGTCTATACTCTGTCCTTACATGTTGTTTGTTTGTTCTTGAGAGTAAAATGAAAACAGATGAGAGGCTGAAGTGGAAAAATACAATTATTAGAAATTCATATTTTTGCAAATCAAATTAATTAACTACAGATCATCCAGGAACCTCAAATTTTCCCAGTGAGTTCCTCTATTTTTTTTTTGTCTAGAAATGGTCCCTTTTGTTTGAATGTACAAGTGATAAGCTGTACACTCTCAGACTTTGTTGGAATATGCCCTCCCCTGTCTTATGAGGATCGTAACACTTCATAGGGTATAGAAAATAGCACATTAACGTTCCTAGTCTTAGACCTGTGTGTGTGAGAATATTTGTGGATGAATGTAAAAAAATAAATAATAAAGTAGATTTGACCTTTAGCCTGAATCTGTAGAGATTGAGAAAGAAAAACTATCTTTTGTCAACTGAACTATTTTTAGCATCAACATCCATGTCAATTTATCAATTTATCATGTTTGTCATTAAGCCTCTTTAAGTTTAATCATCTCCATAACTTATTTTTATTTTACTGCTAGAATCTCTAGTCTCTATATCTTAATCACATGTATGCTTTAAAAAAAATTAAGTGATATTTATAAGCTATAATTATAAGGAGTGAAGGCGAGCAAATCCCAGAAACCAAATGCTTCTGGGGAGAACACCCAATGCAGTGATATGGGTTATTATGAATTATAATAGTTTTTGCTCTTGTGACTATAGAGTGGTATATTTTTTTACTTTGTGATTTTATAGAGAAAAAATGTAAGTAGCTAGGATGTTTACTATTTTCCAATTTAATTGCACCTACAGGTTTTGCAACAAAATGTCATCCTCCAGAAGAGAAACCTGAGGCTTGTTCTATTTTTGTTTATTTATTTATTTACCTTTGTGGAAATGTAAGTCACAACGCAGAAAATAGTACAAAATGATTTTTATTTTTTGAACCTTATTACAGTACACAGGATATATAGTAAAACTTGTCTACCATTATTATTTCTGCACATGACATGCTAATCTAATATTTTACATATTATATTTTTCAAACTTTTGTTTTGCATCCAAATCTCCAATCCAGATTTTCCACTAGAGAAAGTAGGGAATAGAGAGGTGTCTCAGTGGTTAAGTGTGCTGGTTGTTCTTCCAGAGAATCCTGGTTTTATTCCTAGCACCTACATTGTAGTTCATAACTATCCATGGCTCCATTTCTGTGGCTTATTTCCCTCTTCTAATTTCTGTGGTCACTAAACACGAGAGATTCTCTCTAGATGAGTCTTTTTGAAAGCCTCTTCAGCAGATCAGTTTTCTCTTATAGAAGGAAGTACTCAGGGGAGTTGAGTTGTTAGCGCCTCATCTCAGATTCCATCCAGTTTCTACTGTGTCCTTCCAGCTGCATGTAATTCTGCCATAGCTACACATGGTCTAGGGAAGGCGCAACAGTATATAGAGGGTAGAAAAAAACTGAAGGAAGGGTGAGGTGTTGATGATTGCCTTTCAACATAGCAATGAAGAAGTTGTCATCCATCTGAGTTAGGACTTCCTATGATGTAGCTTTGTGGAAACTCTCGTAGTCATTGGTTTGCCAACCTAGACTTAGGAAGTCATTACTTAGGTTTGTCCCTGATACCCCATCAGGATGTGTAGACTTTTGTTCATATTTCTGTGGGGAATGTTCAATTGTACAGATACTTTTCAAGGTGCCAAACTAAGGTGTGGGGATCAAAGAAAATCGTGAGTGGATGTGTAGGGACTGGAGTGGATGAAGGCCTGAGTGAATATGTATTATTGAGAAATACGCTAATGTCTCACAGCCATGAGAATTGTCCGTCTTCACTAGTTCAGGCTTAGGGAACTGATGGAGCTTCTCCATTACTTCTTTCATTCTTTTGGTATTTACTGAATGTTTCTTATTATCTTCACTTTCTTGAGTCTCCTCAAGTATGTTTGACTTATTATATTGACATTTATACATATTTCCAGACGGCATTACTCAAACAAAACAAACTAAACCAACCAAACAGATAAACAAAAAACCCTCTTATTTTATCCTTTAAAGAGTACCATGCTTGATTTAGTTTCTGTTTCTTGGATTATATAATTCCTTCTTCCCCACCTTTCTTCAGTTTACCAAATCCTGTGATTTAAACTTTATTCATTAGTATCCTCAATGAAGAGCTATTAAGCTTTATACTGACAATATATTTATTCTCTCACTGGTTTCTTTTAAGCCTCTAGTTGTGGTGTGCTAAAGCTCCAGTGTGTGTGTGTGTGTGTGTGTGTGTGTGTGTGTGTGTGTATGTGTGTGTGTTTGCACACGAGCGCATGTGAGTGTCCAGGGTTACCCATCATCTTTTTATTTTCGTGTTTCTAATGTCCTTCTCTACCGTTAATTTTGTACTGTCCTTGTCTCACATCTAACAAAATTATTGGCTAATAACTTTTCTGTGATAATTAAGTGAAAAATTTTTTTCCCTCAACACTGACCAATGCTAGGATTGCAGGGAGGTTGAATTTCATCTTTATGTAAACTAGAGATAGTATTTAATTGCGTTGTAAACAATACCAGGAGTAAATGCTGGGCATCTCATTTAATATATTATTCCTGAACTTTCTTTTTAATGATCTTATCACAAGGCTAATTGGCTTCAAAAATATAGCTGGGGAGCTAGAGGGTGGGCTCAGGGGTTTATCCATATTTGCTTTGCAGTCATAAAGACTGGGGTTCATGCTCCAGTACCCATATAACCAGCTGCATATCCCATGTCTACCTCTGACCCTTATGCCAGTTTCCTTCTCGGAGGAGGAGGAGGAGGAGGAGGAGGAGGAGGAGGAGGAGGAGGAAGACAATGGCCTCACTTTGTCTTTGTGCATGTAAACACATAAACACAAATGTTCACTAAGTACATTATATTTTAAAGAAGACCACAAATGGGAAGTTCTAATAGCATTAGCTATCAAGTTGAATTTTGGAGTACCTGACTCGTATGAATTTTTCACATTTTCCTTCTCACTTCTCACTTCCTATCTCCAACTAAAACTTGCCAGGTCACCTTGTAATTCAAAACTATTCTTTTTTCCCTAAGAGAATGAAATGGGTTACAATTCCAATAAACTATAACTGACTACTTATGGATAAGATGCTTAAGTCTATCATAACACATTTTCTACATTCCCATTTTCTATTTGTTTCCTTTATACTTTTATTGAAAATAGTATTTCTTTCTTTCTTTCTTTCTTTCTTTCTTTCTTTCTTTCTTTCTTTTTTTTTTT
>NC_034598.1:2884215-2889037 GCF_900095145.1 Mus pahari | reverse complement strand
AGAGAGAGAGAGAGAGAGAGAGAGAGAGAGAGAGAGAGAGAGAGAGAGAGAGAGAGATTTTAGAAGGTGAATACTTACCACATAGCTTACATGTAAAAAGAGAAGAATTATTTGTGAGATAAAAAGGATAATCTGATAATCTGGTAATGTATTGCTTTGATACATCTCTCAATTCCATTACCACCACGTGTGAATCCATCATGATCTTGTGTCAGTTTCAAGGTTGACTGTAGGACATTTTGCTCTGATCTAATGGCACACCCGAGTTCAGCTATTTCTCACCGTGGCTCCCCGTGGGCACGTTGCAGGGAGCTTGTTTATTACTCCGCCACAGCCTTCTGGCTTATCACTACACAGTCAGCCTAAAACAGTGCTCCATTCCGCTTCATGCCATCAAACACTAAAAATTTCCCTGCTTATAGGTGGGATATCTGAGGAGTGTAATCAATATCTTGATACAAGAATAGAAATTAAAATGGATTTCAGCTTAGATCATAACATAATGTGGTAGCTTTCTTTTCAAGGTTTTGCAGCTCAATACCAGTGTTCCGAGTACGTTGAAAAGAAGAAATAAACTGTGCCCAGGATTTAGGTCGGCTTTTTTGTTCTGGAAAAATGGAAAATCGCTGATTTAACATTTTTTTTCCTTTGAATAAAAGAAGAAAAGGGTTTCATATTTGAAGAGCTTCGACCTTTTATGGAAATTAGGCAGACAGCTGTACAGGACTGTTTTCACAGTGATGGGGTGGGACAGCCAGTTTAGCTGGGTCTGAGGCCTCTAGGCTGGAGGGCAAGTGACATTATAGCTTTTCAGGAAACAGATTTGATAGAAGATTTTTACAATGGTCTTAGGTTCTTAAGCATCAAAGGAGGATATAAGAGCAACTTCAGAGGTTGTTCAAGTAGATGCAGATGTAGTGCGAATAGCAACATCTGTAACCTGCTCCACTCCAGAGGCAGAGGGACTGCTGCACAGAAAGCCATTTTGGGTTCAAAAGATCACGGTCTATTCCTTCTGTTTGACTTTTGCATTTTTCTCATCTTTCATCCACCTTCCTTAGTAAAATACTGTCACATAGCATCACGGGAATGCAGAGTGGTGGAGCTTGTTTCTGTCAGCCATTGAATACATTGGCGGAACCAGAGGGTCACAATCCAAGTGGGGCGGACATACTGAGATGTAGCTCTCTCTCAGTGGCCGTTGTATCCTGGAATGTTCAAGTTCATCATCAGTTGATGCAACTGATGATGTGTGCATGTTACCATGGGATGTTATATCGCAGGATTAGAATTACCTGGATTCTTGATGTTTCTGTTTCTTTTTGAACTGTAGGGCTTTTTCTTTTAGTCTTACCTGCATATATTGTGTTTTGATTAAATCCACCCTCTATTCCTTCCCTTCTAACTCCTCTATCCCTGCTACTAACTTTTCCTTCTAATTTCACATGCTCATTGTTTTAAGCCTACTGAGTCTGCTTTGTGTCACCTCTCTGTGGATGATGTGGAACCAGATACTGGGTCATGGATAGTGTATTTGGGGCCACATTCCTGGAAAAAATTGATCTTTCCTCTTCCAGCAACCATTAATAACTTATACATCCCCAGTCTAATGATCCCTCTCTATGCTGATTTTTTTTTTTTCTGGCTAGATCTTGTGCAGACCTTGTGAGTTCACACATCCAGTCTTGTTGTAATGCCCAGCAAATATTTTTGTGTTGCATACATCTATTAACTCTGGCTCTTACAATCTTCCTGTCCTCCCTTGCAGAATGAGGTGTAATTCGGATGCCACATTTAAGGCTGAGCACTTCATAGTTTCTTATTTTCTGCACAGTGACCAGTTGTGAGTCTCTGTATTGGTCACAGAGCACTGTGAAATGAGCACCTCACACCAGGGTTGAGCAATTCAATGATCTTTGTGTGTTAGGTTAAAAACTTAGTCGTCTGTATTTTTATGATAATTCATTAGAATAATAGTGGTATGTTTTCTCCTAGGACCTCAGAGTCATCCATCCATGTGTTCAAGATACAGTGAACCATACTTCACTGCCCTGGTAGTGTAGCCTTTCCATCATCATTATCAAGCTAACTAGTAGGAATGAAGCTTCTATGTTGGTGACAGCTTGATTTCTCCATCTTCTGTGACTAAAGTATATGATATCTTCAGCAATAGTCTTACCATCGTGTGCCAGATAATAAACAAGAGCAGTGAGGATAGCCTGTAATTTATGGGGCCCCACTGCTCAATGACTCAGAAAGAGGTTACCTATATCTATCTGGTTCTGGGGTTTTTACTTGGGAACACATATTGTCCAGATAAAGCACTGTCTCCCTATTATAGAGTAATACCATTTACATTTTAAAATATGAATGAATTTTAGTAAGTGTCTTTGTTAACACATTTCCATATGGCTTCTTCAAAGGTCTTTAGTGATAATTACCCCTGCTTAGACTCATCTCTCTACCATGTCCTAATTTCACCCCAGTTAGCCCTTCCTGCTCTATTATTATCCACTTACCCTTCATACCTAACCAATGTTTTATTCCCTTCATTTGAAATACCTCCCATATAATCTATTAACCGTTTTCTAACTTCTATGGATACTCTGATTTAAGGACACGCATCTAAAGAGAAGACTGCTGACACATATATTCTTTTTCACATAAATGAATCAAAACTATTATCCAAAATTATTATCTACCCCACAGTGTGATGTTGATTAGGTTGTATAGTGTAGATCGAACAGATAGCAGAAATTCTCACATTATAAAATTCAGAGTTGAAGAGCAGGGTTTTAAGTAAGGTGTGAAAGAGAAAATATTCACACCCAAAGATAAACACTAGGTATACCATGTTAGAAGTTCTACTTTTAGCATGAAATAATGGGGACTATGACATCAGTTTTCTCTTCACTCATCAAACATAACAATGTTACTGAACATATAGCAGGTTGTGTAATGGAATGTCCTTGACTCTGTCTAAAGTAGGAGAGATACAGGACAAATTATCCTGGTCACAAAGTGAGGAGCGAGTATGAATCACTTAATTATATACTAACATTTCTAAGCAAATTCATAATTCTGCTTGAAGGAGAGGAAGAGGAGTCACCTAAATATTCTGTGGCATAAATGTGCATAAATTATTACGAATTGACAATTTCTTAAATGAGTTTTTACTACAAATTATCAAAGCATATTATAACATTATAATTATTAAAGCAGTGTGGAAGGGGTGTAGATGTAAATGATAGTAGACATACTTATCAGAAAAGCCTGAAAAGGCCACCATTTTGATATTGCATATATAAACAAAAGGTTTCAGAGCAGCTTACTAATTACTTGGATATAATTTTTAAAGAGATCTCTAAATCATGAGTTTTTTTCACTGTTATGGTAATCAGTGAATAATTTTTAGACTTTATACATATATTTTGAATATGTAGAAGCAGGTGTGCATATAATACAAGTGTTTCTGTGTCTAGTTTATGTGTGGATTCATACAAATCTAATTGTACCTCGAGAAACCAAAAAGGGAACAAGATTAGCTGATTGTAGGCTAAAAACCTGCTGAATTAGCTCAAACTGTATGTATACTTTAAAGATGTTTTAACACAGATAGGAAGTCAAGGTATCTCTTACAATGGGGAAGAGGTTTGTCTATGTTTTCACAAGTGATGAAAGACTATGGCTTCCATCAAAATTGATAAAGATCTGATCTGAGTAATAGAAGCTTCCATGGGAAAGTCAAATCTCAAGGAAGGAAGAGACACAGAAAGACAACAATGTAGATGACACAGAAACTGATTCCCTTCTGCAGGGGGCAGCTTAACAAACTGGATGAAAAAAAAAAAAAAAAACAGATCATTTATCAGACTGGCGATTGGAAAGTTTGATCCTGATATGGACTATTGCTGAAGGATAGATGATGAGGACTTTGTTTAGCCTTTTAACTTTGTGGGATTGATAATTGTTCCTGTTGTAATAGTTAATTTCTGGAGGATTTTTAACTCAAATAGAACGTGGGAAGATGTAGAGGAATTTAATTCAGCAACATGACTGCTCTGGTAAGGGATCATATCAAAGACCTTCTAGGTCTTATAATCCATCCAGAATGCAGGCATGCCCTATAGTACAGTAGGATCTGGTTGGAATACAAAGATTCCCTTAGAACAAACCTTTAATCCTTAACAATGGAGATAAGATTAGTTTGTAGAAAGAAGCAGCCATGTTTGAAAGTGACATCAAATTGAGTGGCATACAAAGTGATGAATCGGAAAGATTTGACATTATGAGCTAGGATATGTTCAACTCTCAGGAGAAGAGAAAGGATAGAGGACTTACAGCAGTACAGGTAGGATAATTAATCAGTCAAGTTGAGTAGAGTTGAGTTCCTCTAATTTCATTTAGTCAGTGCAGTGAGGTTGAGTTCATTTGTGAGATAGTTTTGGTTCAGTGCAGGTCACAGAGACAGTTGAAGCCAGAGGATAAGGAACCAGAAGATGAGAACAATTTTCCACAGTTAGTTTAGTGCCAAGTAGAGCAGTCCAGTGACAAGCTGAAAGAAGTCAGATCAAATCAGTCAGCTTGGAGAGGAGTTTGATCCAGAATAGCTGAGTTCAACTAACCAGACAGAGTTCAGAAAGAACCAGACAGGGTGATTCTATTCAGCAGTAAGCCTCTGAGATGACAATTACATCTGATGCACTTAGTGAAGAAAAGTTACTTTCACGATTTCTCTTCTCTTCTCTTCTCTTCTCTTCTCTTCTCTTCTCTTCTCTTCTCTTCTCTTCTCTTCTCTTCTCTTCTCTTCTCTTCTCTTCTC
>NC_034598.1:2864550-2883970 GCF_900095145.1 Mus pahari | reverse complement strand
CTCTTCTCTTCTCTTCTCTTCTCTTCTCTTCTCTTCTCTTCTCTTCTCTTCTCTTCTCTTCTTTTCTTTTCTTTTCTTTTCTTTCCTCTTGATATATTTACTGGAGCAAATGAAATGATTTTTACAAAAATGTCATTTTGTAAACAAAGGAAATTCTTCCTAACTTCATCCAGGGAATTGGTTTTCCTTTTGACAAAGTCTTTATTTTATCATTTTAAATTTTAATGAGGTTTGTCACATAGTTTATGCTCCAAATGAAACATTGTAAGAAAAAAACACTGCATAAAACAAAACTCATGACAAAGTAGGATCACATTGATATCATTTAGGGTCATATCATCACACTTTCAATGCCAGAGCCAACAGGAGATAGTAATTAAGACAATTGGGCTACAGACACAGCTACTACAGAGTACAGGAAGAATATTGCAGAGTGAAGTAAGAATAATGTAGTCACTAGCTCAGCATTTTACCCGGTCTTTTACTATCTTATTTAAAATTGTTTATGCAAGTACAAGTATACCTGTAAACCAAGCTGTTCTGGAGGTTAAGGCAGAAAGATCACTAGAGGCAATTTGTTCAACGCCAGCCTATACAACATAGTGAGGCACTTGTTTTCTCTGTTAGAATTCTACTTCTGTGTTAACATGTGCTACAAAGCAATTTGGTAAGGAAAAATTCATTTATTTCATCTTATGGCTTAGAGTTAGTTCATCATGAAGTCAATCAAGCCAGGGATCTGGAGGCAGAAACTGATGTGGGGGCCAAGAAGGAGTGTTGCCTTGCCTGATTTCTCATACAACTCAAGAACAGTTGCCCAGGATTGGCATGCCCAAATTAATCGTTAGGAAAATATACTCCATGCTTCCCTAAATGTTACAGAGGCATTTTCTCAGTCGAGATTCCTTCTTCCCCATGTATCCCTAGCTTTTGTCGAGTAGACAAAATAGTAACTCCTAAAATAAGTGACTCAACTCTTCCTATTTGATATAATAAACACATGTGCAGATGTTTTATATTATATAGAGTTTATCAATAAACCAGTATCTCACCTTTCCTCTGGAGAACATATTTAAACTTTTAAGAAATCTTCACAACACTCTAATTTTAGACACATTACACCTAAAAAACTTAAGAAAAAAAAAACCCACTCAATTAAACATTGAGTATTAATTGTTCAGTAAATGCCCATCCAGAGCACTCTTGAGTTCCTACCTTTTGCTGTTCATGCTATTTCCATTAATGACCTAACCTAAAATCTGCTGCTGAGGACCAGTAAGAAGATACTTTCTCCAAATTTTATGTTGGTTTCAACAGAATGAGCAGAGAGCAGTTGTTTTATATTATGCAGCTTTTTTTCCTCTGACTCCAAATCCTATCCAGGGGCTGAGCCACAGATAGTAGAGTGGTCTAAGAATCCTTAAATCATGTCAACAATGCATGCCTGTAGGAGACAGGCTCAGATTGAAGAAAAAGGATAGACTTAGCCCTGTGATAAAACTCTAGCTGCCTCTGAAGGAGTTGAGACCTGAGTGTCCCTTTAATGCTTCAGTTGGGTAGATTCCTTTGACATGAAGCATTCCTTCCAGAAGGGAGTCAACACATGAGGAGGACAGTGGAAACTTACAGGAGTCCAGAATCTCAGAAAGCTATGAGAGTTACAGCGCCCTCTACAGGATCACAATAGCAGTAACTATTGTTGGAGACTGGTGGAGTTGCCTGTAAGTTGTTCAGGAAACTCTAGCGATGCAGCTTTTGTACATTTTGACCCATGCTCCAGTGGGCTTTGTGTGATTCTGCTGCCTTTGAGTTACCTATTCTCTTGTAAGTACCCCTCCCCCATGCTCTGGAGTAACTCAAGTAGACTTGACTAGCTTATGGAGCAAGCTAGATGCAAGTAGAATTGTTTCTTTTGTCTGACACTTAAGTTTTCTTATATATTTACCAAGATAAATAAAAATCTACATTTACTCTAAACCTTGTACATAAGTGATATTTCAGAGGCATTGTTCATAAACACTCAGAATTGGAAATAATAGTGTGCCTTTCAATGGGTGATTGGATAAATGGTCACACTCATCAATAAACGTGTGTTCACTCTGCTGTTATCCCCCTAGGAAAGGTCACATGTCTGCTTCTTAGTATCAGGGATCTTGACTTATAGGGCTTCCCCCATATCTATGTTCATGTAAAGTTGTCATAACTGAATTTGAGGTACAGAAATGCTATACTCTGATTGTCTGAAATATCTAATAATAGTAGACCCATTGATTCCTTGCTCTGAATCAGGGCACAGGCCAGATTTTCTGAAGGATTTGACAGGTTTTTGAGGTCATCTGATGAATTAAAAGTAATTTATATAAAATCCTTTCTTTAAAAAGCAAAGAGCCTTGATTAATTAAGCAAAATTCACCACCATGTTATTCTTGCAAGATCTCCATAGAATAGGTAGTTGTCACTAGTTTGAAAATACCAATGAATTGTTTGAACCATTACCTAATGGTTAATAGAACAAGAAACACCAAAGCCTGATTATTACCTCACAGTTTGAATATTTAGCAATTAGGTGAGTTGAATAGTTAGAATTTATTAAAATTAAAGTTAACAGTTTTCTGTGCATTTTCTTTAACCACCGATTGATATAGTTACTACCACCACAATCAGGATGCGGAATCATTGACCACTGGCCCATTCCTCACCCTGCTAATGACAGATCTACTTCTATTATGACTTTTTCTATTTCCAAAGTAACATTTAAATAAGATAATTTCATGAATAACATTTAAAGCTAGTTAAAAATCTCTCAAGAGTCTTCCATATAGATGTCTGTAGTAGTTATTTAGTCTGTTTCTTTGCTGAGTCATATCCCACTATATCTGTGAACATTTGTTCAATCACCCATTAAAGATCCAATGTTACTATTAGTTCTGGATGATTATGAACAAGGTTCCTGAAGGAACAAATACATACAGGATTTAGAATGAATATTTATTTGTGTTTTTCTTGGTAAATACATAAAAGTAGGATTTAGGAAGTCATATGGTTGAGCATATACTAGAACACATCTTATATAAGCTGTACTTTTTATATCCTTAGAGCAATGCATAAGATTTATTATAGATTTACATTCTTGTCAGCACTTGGTATTGTCAGATTTTTTTTAAACTATGGCTATTCTCATCAATGCACACAGCTATCTCATCATGGTTTTAATTTGCATTTCCCTAATGTTTAATGATATTGAACATCTTTTTATATGCTAATTTGCTGCTCTAGCATCTTCTTCGGAGAAACATCTGTCCCTTCCCCATCCCCTTAGTTTAGGCTGCTTATTTTTTATCATTTTATTGAATTTGAGAACTCTTTAAATTCCACAGACACGTTGTTAGTTTGGTGATTTGCAAATTTCTTCCCACTTTCTTCATTTTCTCTATAGTAAGTTTCAGAGAACAAATGTTTGGATGTGTTTTAAAGTTCTCAACTCTACTGCTTTCATCTTCTACCTCATAGCTGTATATAAAACCCAGAACAGCACACAGGAGACTGAATCTAGTAATTAGTGGGACCAGCCACACAACAGAAACCACAGCTCTAAGAACAGGTATGTGTCCCCAGCTGCTGGAGAGATACTGACCTTCAGTAGTGCCTGATGGAAAATAAAGTGGACATCACTATTATAGGGCTTGAAGATGTGTTTAAGGTACCTTCTTCTTTTCTGAAATCTACTCTCAGAAGACAAATGCATTGATTTTGAAATTGATGTCACCTATTGAGACTGTTTTATAATGTAAAATTTGTCATCCCCTTTTATGTGCCTACAGAGATTAAGTGTGGAAGAAAAGTAAGTGGAAGAATTGAAGCAATTGAATAAATTAATAAAATATTTTTTGCTTCAATTTTTAAAATAACTCCTTATCTTTTTCTCTCTCTGGTCATGGACACTTGTTATTTAATTCACTTTTGAAATGTGAATATATATATATATATATATATATATATATATATATATATATATATATATGAATATATATATGAATATATATATATTCATATATATATAATATGTCTGTGTGTTTCCACATGCGCATGTCTTTTCAGCTATTAAGGTGATTAGACCTTTGAAAAAGCTCCACTCTTACTAGAAAAGCTGCATATGTATGACATAACCTCATGTTTACACACATTTAATCCTATTCCCTAAAGAAACTGCTACCTACTCCTAATTTCCAGATGCCAACATCTGCAATTAGAAGCTGGCAAAATAATTACACTAACAGCTGCTGGAAACATATAGTTTACAAGAAAATGCCAAATCTGTTTTTGAATGTTGAATTATCCTAAAACAACACTCATTTTCATCTTCTTTAAGGTTACCTAGTCTTTCTCTCATTTGATTAATCATCCTACAGAATAAATTTACAAGGAGATTACATTCTATTAATCTTCACCACTTTCACAATTGGTGAGACCTTAATAGGACTACACGGGGCATCAGCAGTCCACATGAGGTTGAATTATGGCATCTGAAGGACTGTTGTGGTCTCTTCTTACTCTCAGACCTTTAATTACAATGAAAGGAAGCGTCTAGCTTCTACTAAAAAAAAAAAAAAAAAAAAAAAATGGTTTTACTGTTCTGTCACACAATACATCCAACTGCAATTTTTCCTCTTTCAATTCCTCCAACCTTACTGACCCTACACCACCTCCTCTCTATTGTATGCTGCCCAGGGATATAACTGAACATGGCATAACATGTTACAATATGATAACACACAAACCCTTATATCAGGGCAGGAGGAGGCAACTCAACAGGAAGAAAAGTGTCCCAAGAACAGACAAACAAGCCAGAGACACTCACATCCACTGTTAGAAGTCCCAGGAGACACCAAGATAACAACTCTAACTCATTTGCAGAGAACTTAGCACAGACCTATGAAGACATCATGATCACTACTTTATTACCTGTGAGACCCTGTGAGACCTGATTGGTTGAATTCTGTCGGGTGTGTTCTCCTGATATCTTCCAACCCTCTGGCTTCTAGAGTTGTTCCTCTCCTTGTTCTAAGTTGTTTCCCAAGCTTCAAAGGAAGGCACCTGATGGAGAAGATCTCCAGTTTAGACTCTTTCTGTGCTTAATGCTTGGCTGTGGGTCTCTGCATCTGCTCTTATAAGCTGCCAGGAGAACCATATCTGATGACAATTGAGCTAGGCTCCAACCTATGAGTATAGTAGAATACCAATCATAAATTAACTTACTGATTTTTTTCTATCTTAGGTATCTGGAATATTCAAATTTTGTTTCCTGGTTGTTCAGTGTTGAGTATGGGCTCCAGTTTTTGGTGCGGGCCTCAAATTAGACGAGTCATTGGTTGGCTATTCCCACAAGTTCTGCACTTCTAGTGCTCCTAAACATCTTTCAGGCAGGATAGGATTATAGGTCAAAGGTTTGTGGCTAGGTTCGAGTTCCAATCATACCACTGGAAACTGCCTAGCTACAGAAGGTGACCACTTCGGGCTTCATATTCTCCATTACTAGGAGTCTTAAACTGCAACCTACAGAATGGGAAAAATGTCTTTGTTTTTTAATAGCCATGTAATACTGTGTAAATATATCACATTTTCTTTGTCCATTCTTTGGTTGAGGAAAACCTCAACCAAAAAAAAAGTTGTTTAGAGTTTCTGGGTATCATGAATAAAACTACAATGAATGTGATTTTCCAATCGTCCTTATGGGTGGAGCATCTTTTGAGTATATATCCAGGAATGGTATAGTTGGGCCTTTCTTGAGGTAGAGTTATTCACAATTTTCTGAGAAAAAGTCAAATTGATTTCCAAAGTGGCTATACAAGTTTACACGTTAACCAGCAGTGGAGGAATGTTCTCCTTGCTGCATATCTTCTTCTTCTTTTTTTTTTTTTTCTTTCTTTCTGTTGTGTGGTTTTGGATCAGAAATCTATGAGAGTGACCCTAGTCAAGACTCCTAGCAATGGGGGTTATGGAACCTGTAATGACTATCTCCTGTAACTAGGAAAGACTTCCAATGGAAGGATGGGGATACCAATTCAATCACAAACCGTTCCATCCCAAATTTACCCTGACTATAAGATATACAGGGATAAAGATGGAGCAGAAATTGAGGGATTGGACAACCAATGACTGGCCAAGCTTAAGAACCATCCCAGGACATAGAGCCAACTCCTAATACTATTAATAATATTCTGCTATACTTGCAGATAGGATCCTAGCATAACTGTGCTCTGAGAATCCTTCACCCAACAGCTGATAGAAACAGATAAAGAGACACACAGCACAGCCAAACATTAGGTGGAGCTTGGGGAATCCTGTGGAAGAGTGGGGGAAGAAGTGAGGGAGCCAGAGTGGTCAAGATATCACAAGAAAACCTAGTCTACAGAATTCACTAACCTCGGCCCAAAGGTGCTCATAGAATCAAAAATACCAACCAGGAACATACATGGTATGAACCTAGGTCCCCTGCATATATATAACAGATCTATAACTTGCTCTTCATGTGGGTTCCTTAACAACTGGAATAGGGGCTGTATGTGACTCTGTTGCCTGCCTTTTGGTTCTTTTCTCTTAATTTGACTGCCTTGTGTAGGCTCAATAGAGGATGCTCCTAGTCCTATTACAACTCGATAGGCCAAGGCAGTTTAATATCCATAGGAGGCCTCACCTTCTTTGAGAAGAAACGGAAAGTGGAATACAGGGAGAGAAAGGGAGGGGAGGGGCTGGAAGAAGAGGAGAAAAGGGAAGCTTTAATCAGGATGTAACATAATTAATTAATTTAAAATCCATGTCGAGATTCTATCTTACACATATCAGAATAGCTATGGTCATTAACACAATTGATACCTCATGCTGGCAAGGATTTGGAGCAAGGAGAACACTCCTCCATTGCTTGTAGGAGTGGAAACTTCTACAGCTACTATAGAAATCAATATAGCAGTTTCTCAGAAAAATGCTAATTAATCTACCTTAAGGCTCAGTTATACCACTCTTGATTATATACCCAAAAGATGATCTATCCTACCACAAGGGTACTTGCTCAACTATGGTAATAATGTCTTTATTCATAAAAGCCCCAAACTGGAAACAACCTAGATCTTCCTCAATAGAAGAATGGATAAAGAAAATGCACATTTACACACTAGAGTATTACTCAGTAGTTGAAATGACATGAAATTTCTAGGCAAATGGATAGAATTAGAAAAAAATTATACTGAGTAAGTTAACCTAGACCTGAAAGACACACATAGCGTGTTTTCAATTTTAAGAGTATATTACTGAAAAATAAATGATACTCATAATACAACCTACAGACCCAGAGTAACAAGCTACAGACCCAAGTAACAAGGAGTGTTTTAAGGGGGACATATGGATCTCTCTGGGAAATTGAAATAGAGTAGATTTTATGGGTTGTCTGGGGAGCAGATGGGAGGAGAATATAAGGAATTAGATCGGGGAGAGGGATAAAGGGAAAAGATGTAAGTAAAAAGTTGGAGAATAAACAAGTAAGGGAAAGGATGACTGGAATTAGGGGGTGATGTAGAAGCCTACTACAGTAGAAACTCCCAGGGTTCTATCAGGATGACCCTATCAGCTTCCACTTTTTTCTGTTAATTAATTTATTTATTTGTTCATTTTACATCTTGATCACAGACACCTTTTCCCAGTCTCCCTCTCACACAGCCACTCCCTATCTCCTTCTCCTCTGATAAGGGGGAGGCCTCACCTGGGTACCAACCCACCATGGCAGATCAAGTCACTGCAGGACTGGCATATCCTCTCCTAATGTGGCCAGTCAAGACAGTCCAGTTAGAGAAACAGGATCTACAGGCAAGTGACAGAGACAGGGACAGCCCCATTCCAACTGTTTGGGACAATCATGAAGACCAAGCTGTATATCTCCTGCATATGTCCAGGGATGCCTAGGTCCAGCCTCATGTACATTCTCTGATTTGTGGTTCAGTCTCTGGGAACTCCCAAAGGTCCAGGTTAGTTGACTCTGTTGGTCTTCTTGTGTAGTCCCTAATCCCTTCTGGGTGGGTTCATCAATCCTTTCCCCAAATCCTCACCAAGACTCCCAGATCTCCATCTAATGTTTGGCTGTGGGACTTTGCATCTATTTTGGTCAACTGCTGGGAAGAGTCTCCCACAGGAAGGAAATGCTAGGATCCTGTTTGCAAGATAACAGAGTATCATTAATAGTGTCAGGAATTGGTTCTTGCCATGGAATGCATCTAAAATTTTGTCAGTCATTTGTTGGCCATTCCCTCCATCTCTGCTCTATCTTTGCTCTGAATTTCTTATAGACAGCATATACTTTTGGTCATAGGTTTGGTGGATGGGTTGGTGTTCTTATCCCTCCACTGTAAGTTCTGCCTACAAGAGGTGGCCTCTTCAGGCTCCACATTCCCCACTGCCAGGAGTCTCAGCTAGAGTCACCCCCATAGACTCACTGGAGCCTTCCCTATTCCAGGTCTCTGGCATATACTAGAGATGCCCCCTTTTCCCACACCAGCCCCTGATTTCTGCTCTCTCTTCTGGCCTTCTCTCCCCACCTCTCCCTACACCTGATCTCTCTCACCTTTTTCTCTCCTCATTCTCTCTCCCAGGTATCAGCTTCCACTTTTATTTAGCAAAGTTATAGATACTCCTGAGATATATTTTATTGCAGAGATTGTTTAAAATACAAGATTTAAATTTGATCAGGAAAATTTGCCTGTCAAGGCAGAATCCTAAACTATTTCTGAAAGTAGTGTCTTTTGAGTATATAACGTAAAGCAGTTATACCATTTTGATCACAAAGACCAGGGGAACAGAATTATAATATTTATTTGGCCATAAAAACATACATTAGTGAAAGATTTCTGAGATAATTAAGGAATGTGAATTACTAACACAGAAAATCAGTATTAAAAAGTGATAGAGTAAAAGGGAATGCATACTGGGTTTTAATTCACTGATTCTCTGAATTTACCCTATTGCTATTTTCCACAACAGAAAGTTGCAATAGAAACACTAGTCTATCAATATCTTTTAAACTTAATTGGTTTTTTATTTAAAAATCCTTTGAACACATTTTCTTCAATACTATGTGACTTTCAAGTAGACTCAATTTTATGGAGTCATGGAGAAAATGCAACAGAGGACATAAAACTTCAGATTGTACAAAGTAAATCTCACCTTCCCTGAATAAACATGTGTGTACACAGTCTGTGAGATGTCATGCCTGGAGCAAAGGGGTTTAGAACATTCTTTAGTATGTGAAAAATGAAACTTATCAATAAGACTTATACTGGTTTGACATGTAAGCTCTATAGCCAACAAAGCAATGACATTGATATGTATTTTCTAACATTATAGTGTTGATCCATTTTTAATTGCTACACGATGATTTTGAAATATGAGTTATTTATCCATTGCATGAAGTTTATTGTATGTTCTTCCTTAATAGCTAATTAGTATAACATTAAGTATTTTTGTGACTCTGATTTCTTAAAGCTTCTGCCAGTTTTCCAACTAACTCTTAACATGCTAACTAGAAAGGAATAAAGTAGGTGAATGTTTAAATATAATGTATGCAATAAACAGCTTCAATAACAAATATCCTGTACAAGTTTTGTGTGACAATGTGAAGAGCTTGGCAAACGTTTATTTATAAGAGAATGAGCGAGAAAAAAAATAGTTCTGTTCTTAGCATAATTCAGTGAACTTTCTCCTATAATCATCAAATAAAATATCCAACAACATACAAAAGAGTAAAAATAATAGATATAATAATTTAAGTAAAACACAGTTAACTACAAAAATAATGTACAAGAGAAATGTTAGAATAACAAAAATATTCTATACTTCAGTAATGCATATACAATTATACTTGTCAAAATCCATGAAATTATACATAGGACAGAATGAAGTTTATTGTATACGAGAAAAACTTCTCCAAATCAGTCAGGGTGGTACATGTACTCACTGTCAGCCTATGGGAGGTAGAGGCAGAAGAGCAAGGTGCTCAAGGCCATACTTGTCTCTGTAGTGAGTTTGAGATAATCTGGGGCCCTATCTCACAAAAAGAAATTATTGGCAATTAAATATGGTTAATTTTTTTGCTAGAAATTCTAAGACTTGAAAAAACTCTCTACACAAATATTGTAGTCTTAGTGGAGAATTTACTTTATTCCCTCTTATAATAATATAGGTTAAAATTCTAAACTTACTTTATCATATGTATACATAGATATAGTTTGACAAATACAGAAACACTTTTTATATGTATTACATTATAATATAATATAACATGTCAGATATTCTCAAAAAGATGTCATATTAGCTTATGACACAAAAAGATATCCAACTCATGGCAGCACAAACAAATGATCAAGTTTAGAAGTCAGTGAGGAAAGTGGCAAATGTTCCTATAGAGGAGTTCCAAAGAATATATATGTGTGTGTATATATACTGCTGTACACAGAGCTTAGTCCCTCTGCCTCCCTGTATATTTTATGTTTGGGACTCATTAAGAAAGATAGTGTAGGAAGAGGCAAAGTGCTAGATTTACTGGAATGAAACACAGCAAGTAAGGTTTAAGGGTTAAGGTCACTATGGTGTCATGTGCCCATCTTGTGTCTCCTATCATCATGTGATTGCATCTCTGATGCAAACTGTCAAAAGCCAAATTTCCAATGTGACATGTTTTTTTAGATTTTTTATTAGATATTTTCTTCATTTACATTTCAAATGCTATTGTGAAAGTCCCCTGTACCCTCCCCCTACTGTGCTCCCAAACTCACCCACTCCTGCTTCCTGGCCCTGGCATTCCCCTGTACTGGGGCATATGATCTTCACAAGACCAAGGGCCTCTCCTCCCATTGATGGCTGACTAGGCCATCCTCTGCTACATATGCAACTAGAGACACAGTTCTGGGGGGTACTGCTTAGTTCATATTTTTGATCTTCTTATAGGGTTGCAGATGCCTTTAGCTCCTTGGGTACTTTCTCTAGCTCCTACATTAGGGGGCCTGTGTTCCATCCAATAGATGACTATGAGCATCCACTGTTGTATTTGCCAGGCACTGGCATAGCCTCACAAGAGAGAGAGCTATATCAGGGTCCTGTCTCCAATTATCCTCAAACTATACCACAAAATAGAAACAGAAGTTACTTTGTCTAATTCATTCTATAAAGCCCCAATTTTTCTAATACCTAAACCACATAAAGACCCAATAAAGAAAGAGAACCTCAGACCAGTTCCCCTTATGAATATCGAAGCAAAATATTCAATAAAATTCTCTCAAACTGAATCCAAGAACACATCAAAATGGTCATCTATCATGATCAAGTAGACTTCATTCTAGGGATGCAGGGATGGTTTAATATATAGAAATCCATCAACACAATCCTCTATATAAACAAACTCAAAGACAAAAACCATGTGATTATCTCGTTAGAGGCTGAGAAAGCATTTGACAAAATCTGACACCCATTCATGATAAAAATCTTGGAAAGATCAGGAATTCAAGGCCCATACCTAAGCATAATAAAAGCAATATGCAGCAAACCAGTAGTCAACACCAAACTAAATGGAGAGAAACTTGAAGCAATCCCATTAAAATCAGGGACTAGACAAAGCTGCCCACTTTCTTCCTACCTATTCAATATAGTACTCGAAGTCCTAGCCAGAGCAATTAGACAACAGAAGGAAACCAATGTGACATTTTAGCATGTTCATTTGACTATAGTGTTTAATTATTCAGTCATATCAGGGGTGTGAAGCTTTGAATGACATATCCCCATGGTCTGAGGCATTCAAATACTTGGTCCCCAGTTGTGCTATTTGGGAACTTAGGAGGTATGGCCTAGATGGTGGCAGTGCATCATGAGGGGTGGCTTTGAGGTTTCAAAATCATGTGGCATTCCTAGTTTGCTCTCTTTACAGTTTGAGATGTGCGGTCTCAACAGTTCCAATTGCCAGTGGCTACTGCTGCCGTGCATCCCCCTGTATGTTAGTGATGGACTCTTATCTCTCTGTAATTGTAATTGCCAAAAAACCTGTCTTTTTACAATCTGCCTTGGTTATTTTTTTAATCACACTAATAGAAAAGTGACTAATATAATTAGTTTTGATGGTTTTTGTCCTGATATTATATAGATGTAATTAAATTTTCTAATCAGTTTATGTTAAACATAGAAGATTATACTTGTAGCTTGTATAGTAAAGATGCTATTTCTTAGTGAAAGAAGTTATTCTGTAATGTGCCTTCAACTCCTGAGTTCCCAGTGCCACCTCCGAATACCCTGTCAAACAAATTCAGTCTTGGTGTGCTATCTAGCTCAGGGAACATAAGTTGATTCAGTCTTGACAAACTAAACCATGGTACATCAATCAATTTTTTGCTGTCTATCCATACATCCAATACATTTCTATGGTAGACATAAATCAATATTGGAGAAGATATTTCTACTTCCAGGCTACATATTTGTTCAACTGAAAATATTTATTGAGTATCTACTCATTGAGAAAGGGATGCCTGATATGTGGCCAGAACATTTCAACAGTTTCAGAGATATCAAAAGCAAGGGAATACAGAAGTTGCAAATTTAAAAAAAATTAATACACTATAACTTTTAAATAAAATGTGGTATCTTGTGTGAGATCAAGGTACAAAAATTTGATATAATTGGAGAGATTCAGTAAAATTCAAATAAAAGTTTAGAGATAAATTCTGTACCAGTATTTATTTTGCACTATGATGGTATAAGACAGGAGAGATAGAGGGAGTTCTGTGTATATACAAGAACCTTTGTAACTAATTTTGATATTTTGTTACTGAGTCAGAAGCAATGCTTTTCTTTTATCTTAAAGACGCACACATGGTACACAGACAAATGGCCACTATTTACAAGAGATTGACAATAATTATTGGACAAATGCAATGGATTAAGGTAAAAATATACACAGGCTCCAGTTCATTTCCAGTCTTGGTTACATCTCATAAAAACTTACCTTTAAAATGAGCAAAAATTTACACTATTCCTCTCACATCTCCAGCTTCTGATCTATGAAATGCAGCAAACATCAGCTTGGAAGCTCTTTCAGATGGTACACTGTGGGTCACTGTACTCAGTCTGGATAGGTATTTAAAAGGCTCAGTGAACAAGTGTGCAGCAAATGGAATGTAGAGTTGACATGACATTGAACTTTCTAGAAGGTATAGCGTCTAACATTCACTGATAACAGTCACGTGATTAGAGTGGCACAAATTTTATCTCTAACAAGGATACAAATAAATGCACACTTTCTATGTTGCTTTTGAAGTCCTGCCTATGTGGTCAGTCTGGTGAAACCCAACTCATGGCCTGGCAACTGAACATTTGTGATGCATTGTTTGTGTGTGTGAGACAATGTGCAGGAGAATAGAAGCAAAAAGAATAGACAAGCCCCCCTCTCCCCAAAAGAAGTTGTACCCCTCTCTCAAAGAGAAGTACCCCCTCTCTCACACAGAAGTTGTATCCTAGTCAGGGAAAAAGAAAATAAGTAAATAAACAAAGAAGAATAAAATATTGATCCTGATAAGTATTATGCAAACCTCTGAGAAGCTATTTTAGGAAGAACTTACTGACTGAGACAATGTTTAAGATCAAATAAGCAATAAAAACATCGAACAAAACCCTAGCATTTAATGCTGGGTAGGCTTGGAAGAATAGAAAAGAAATAATTGGTATAGAGATTCAGACACAAACATTATCTTGGTGGGTGCCAGAAGTTTACTAATGAGAAAGTCCCCAAATAGAGTTATGTCAATCATAATATGGAGTTTGGAATATATTTTGGCATTAGGATACTTATAAATGATACTAGAATAAATGAATCTGAATGGAGGGAATCCAAGAACTCTGAATTTGAAACCTCTCTAAGGATTATGAAGTGTCAAGCATTACTAGATGGAAGTGCCAGGATTGAAGGATGATTAGCAATAACTTTTGTTGATCTATTATATTTCCTTTATTACTAATGGGAAGTATTAGATACACAATTATAGCAATATATCTTTTATTCTCTTTTATTCTCAGGAACACATGTAGATTTTGTGGCTACCTGGATAGGAATAGTTACAAATAAATAATTTTCAAAAGGTAAATACAGTTCCTAGAACAGTGCCAACACTAGCAAATTGAAAGTAATGACTAAGCAGTAGAGCAACCTATGAAGGGGAAGGCAGTGAGATGTTCAAAATAGAGGAAGACATCCATATGGAAGGATTGTTAAGCTGAGGAGCTGATGCCTGGAAGAAGGATTTGGACCAGTGTTCCCAGGTCTGGAAAGGACACTTGGAACATGTCTCATTAAAATCAATCACTCAATTAAATACTGAAATGAACTCACTTGAATTATTCAAGGAAAAAAAAAAGATGTCACAACAGAACAGAAGCAGTGATAATGGAGATATGGGGACAGAGGTAAGGGAGGGAAAGAGGGAGGGAGGGGGAGAAAAAGAACCAGAGACAGGAATGTGAAGCCTGTGACAAGCTCAGCAGGAAAAAACAAAAGACTGAAAATTCTGAGCTAGCATACTTCAGCAGACATCAGCAAATTATACTTCAGAAAAACTATTTAGAACCCTCACAAGTACAAAACACTATATACTCATGTAGCTGGGTTTTCTGTTAGAATAATGTGAATTGATCCATTCTTATCTCCTTGTACTAAGGTCAAATAGATTGCGTCAAGCAACTCCACATAAAACCAGAGACACTGAAACTTATAGAGGAGAAAGTGGGGAAATGCCTCGAAGATATGGGCACAGGGGAAAATTTCCTGAACAGAACAGCAATGGCTTGTGCTGTAAGATCGAGAACTGACAATAACATCACTTTTACACATGTCACTTTCCCCATCAGCATCCATACAGAGATAGAGACAGTAGCAATTAGAAAGGATCATTCCTTCTAAATGCATATTTTCTAGCTGTGACATATCTTTGGAATCTTTCATTGCCTTAAGGATGTTTCATTAAACTGAGAGTATTCTTTCTGCAGAATCATCTAGAGTTTAGAACAAGTATTAACTTCACCAGCTTCACAAGAATCCATGGCTTGTTCTGTGCCACTTGTGCCCCTGGCATTGCCTACACATGGGGTAACACAATCCTAGTTCTGGTATCCATCAGGCCTCACTTACTTTACCATACCTCTCTCAGTGATGCATTTGCTCCTGAGTCTTTTCTATTAGAATCTTTATCATGCACTAAGAAACCTTCATCAGCTCCTCGGAGCCAAGCTACAGTTTGCTTACATGATGCTTCTATGTCAGTTAGAAAAAGATGCCCTTCTCCTAGTAATAAGGTCCATATTCAAAGCCAAGAAAGGAGAAGGGTCCGTGGAGGTTCAGAAGTTAAAGAAAAGTTGAAAATCTTAAGGGAGGTATGATGTGTGTGTGTGTGTGTGTGTGTGTGTGTGTGTGTGTGTGTGTGTGTAACCATACAGACTGCTGACACATTGGTGCAGGTCAGCTTCAGGCATCCCAGTGCATGCGAACTAGATGCTCACGGGGATAGGAACTTAGGATATTTCAGGGTAAGCATACAGGTTTGTAGGCAGACACTGATAGGTAGGCTGGTCAGGAATTAGGTAAAGGCTCTAGTTTCTGATCTCAAGGTTATATATAAACAGAACCACACAAATGGATATATAACAGAGTACATCACAGTGTACTTTTGGAATCCCTGGGCATTTGGTGTCAGCAGTTTGGCGTGAGTCATAGTCCCTTGAATAACCAACACAGGCACTCTTGAACATGGTAGATATCAGTATCAGTTCCATGTTGTCTAGGCATAAGTTGTCCACTATGGACCTCAGTTCCAGTTTTCTGTGATGAAAAATGTCTCCCATCAACCACTTCACTACCAAAATGTATCTCCAAGAGCAGACAGTATATTTGTGTTGAAAAAATATGGAAACTTGTTTTTTATTTGTGTCTATACATAGAAAAGTAACAATGAAAACATGTCTTGGTGTCAGTCATCACTTTTGTCTTCTTTAAATGACCCAAAACTAAATGTTTTTGCTTGTGAATGCTAGAGGAAAGGGATAAGCAAAATACCACACAACTTTAAAAGCCCGTTGTCCTGAATAATAAAGCTTTCAGGGAAGGTAAATGATGCAGTGACAATTATTTAAAGAAGTAGAAGGCAGTTTCCTCAAGTTCTCCAATAGGCACTAAACCAAATCCCAAATCATAAGTAGAAGGTACTAACTGCCACATGCCTTGGTTACTAATGTGTGAGTTAGAAGTGCCCAGGAAGTGGGGATATGAAGTAGCTTTACCCTAGAGAAAGAGATTGAAATGGAAGAAGTGGATAAAGTATGATATGATGTGGCTGTTTTTTTCTCATTAATATTGCTTTCAGGTTCAAGTGCAGACTGAGCGAACATTTTGAGAACATCATGAAAAATGGCTATTTATTTTCAGCCTTGCTATTTTCAAAGTTGCCTTTTAAAATCTAAACAAATACTTTGGTGAAAATTTACATTATACAGTTTCAACAAATTATACCTTAATTTGGTAAAACATTTTAGGGACCAAACTAGAGCTTTTATTTCATTTTTTAATCTTCCAACACAAATATAATGAAAAATGAATAACTCTTCAGCTCCATGATGTCATGCTTACATTATGGACCCCTCTAACTGTGGTATGTATTCCCTTAAACAGCATTTCTTTATATATTTTAATAGCAATTCAGCACCATGTATCTGAAAAACCTAATCAAAGTTTATTTTTTGAGCATGAATTATTGAATTACTGTCCTGCCAAGAATAGGTTTTTTGTCCTAGAGTCTCTTTTTCAAGGAAGGATATAAAGTGTTGTGTGGACTGATTTTATATATATGATTAAAGAATGCATTCTGAAGTCCCCCCACAGACACACACACACACACACACACACACACACACACACACACACACACACACACTGAGGCTAGTTTGCAAAATGTATTTTAAGACTCAGAACTGGAAGGAGTTGAACAATTTCAACTTGAATGATAACTTAATGAGCACCTTGCTGGGTTAAACAGGGATAGTGGAATGAATCAGAGCTATCTATGTTGGGTCTACAGTAGATAATCTACTCAGAAGACAGAAGGGGATAAAAATATTTCTAACAGGAAGCAGGTAAGGTGAGTCACTCAGAAGAACAAAGTCAATGAGTTCAAAAGGGAGTACTCACATGCCTTTGAAAGTAGAAAAAAATCTGCAATACTTTGAAATTTAACATTAGATTGAAAGATGAATGAGAGTTTGAAGGAAAAACCACTGAATCTCTGAGGAAAGACACAGCCAAAGAGAGAAAGGGACTCCATCAGAAGTAGTTAGAATTTTGGTTATAGAAAACAACTCTTAGCATTAAGATTGGAGTTCATGTCAACTTGAGAGTAGCCTAGTTTAAACTGAATGGATTGGAAGAAATAGAGGAGAGGAAGTTGGATACTGGAGCATACTTTAAACCCAGA
Organism: Mus pahari; assembly: GCF_900095145.1. Classification (NCBI taxonomy): domain Eukaryota; kingdom Metazoa; phylum Chordata; class Mammalia; order Rodentia; family Muridae; genus Mus; species Mus pahari. Next base: position 2,866,436 of record NC_034598.1, on the reverse strand, counting down.
CCAAGGAGGCAAGGAGAATTTCAGTTAAGGTGCTAGCAGTGGGCAAAGAAATGGAAAGATGGATGGATATAATGGTACTCTAAGGGACGGCTAGCTCAGAAATTTTGTTGCATTAGGTGTGGTGAATAGCCTTGCTCCAGACAGATGGACCCTGAACTTAGAGACAAAGGCAATGGTATTGATTAACAACAGAGATAGGGATTTTAAAAGGCTGAACTGCCTGTGAAGAAAATGTGCTAATTTGAATACTTGGTGGAAGAGTCAGGAGGAGGGGGAATATATTTTAGCTATACATCCATGTATTAAAGCCATCAAAAAGCAGCCATGGTTTTGTTTTTTTTTTTTTTAAAGATTTATTTATTTATTATATGTAAGTACATATAAGCTATCTTCAGACACTCCAGAAGAGGGAGTCAGATCTCCTTACGTATAGTTGTGAGCCACCATGTGGTTGCTGGGATTTGAACTCAGGACCTTCAGAAGAGCAGCCAGGTGCTCTTACCTGCTGAGCCATCTCACCAGCCCGCAGCCATGGTTTTAAACTTGGACTCTGGCTTCTCAGCTCACTTTGATTGGAGAAGTGTAAGACAAATTAGAGAGCAAGGAGGGCTAGTTTTGATAACAGCATTCAGGAGAGCATAGAGTGAAATTCTAGAAGTGGAGTCCAAAAGGAAGTGCCCAGCATGAGAATCTAGAAGAGAAAGGCAGAGGCTACCACTGAAGGGTAGTGTGACAAGATCAGAACTGTGTGGTATGACTGGATATACATGTGGACCAGAACTGTCCCACTTCATCACTGAATATCTGCATCCTAGGAAACACTTCAGAACTGGGAAAACTTGAATAGTTGGGCATCTTAAACATTCTAGTGCAATTTGTGACAGTTAGTAGGTTTGCAGTATTTGTTGAAAAAAAGTATGTGATAAATTGTTTCTGAGGCTTAGTTCCTTATTTTTATAATATTGGTAATATCTATTTTGCCAATAGATGGTGTTATTATGACAACTGTGAAATAATGCATATAAATCCATTAAAGGAAAACAGTGTACAAATGTGAAATTTTATTAACTTGTATATATGGTTTATTTTAGGTGAAAATAATGTATCATTTGTTGAAATTTTCACCACTCCATTTTTTCTTTCAATGGAATTTTCAGTGCCAGTGACTTTATATTGGCACTGAAATTAGTAATTAATTCTGTTTATATGACACTCAACACCCAAGAGCCTCTAGGCACATAGCCAAATCTTCTTTTAAATATAGTCATTAAATGGAGGAAAGGAGCCAAACAAATTCCTAAACTCACAAGTGGAAAAAAAAAAGAGCAACTAGAAAATAGGGAAAAGAAAAGGTTGAAAATCAGTATCAATGAAGAGAATGTCATCTCATTATCTAGGGACAACATCTTCACACAGACTCAATAAGGAATTGATTGTGTTAAGTTAACCACTCCTTCTCTGGACCTCAGGGTTTTAAGAAAAACAGTGTTCTTTATTGAAAATAAAATTAAGCTAATCATTTATAAAATTCTCATGTGAAGCCTTTGCTGATTACAGCTTCCCACATACGTTTTTATTTGAAAGTGATTATTTTACACTTTTATTAGTTAAAATTTTTCCTTGAGAAATTTGTATGTGTATACAAGGCATAATTACTCTCATCTCTATTCTCTTATTGTCTTCCCCAACTCCCTTCAACAGACCTACTTCTCTAAATGTCCACTCCCAGATTCAACTTTTAACCAAGGGTCTCAGTGTAACGATTGGTTTAAAACTATCTGATAAATATTGATCAGCATCTATATTTGTCCTGGTACTAAGCTGTTTCTATTGTGATATTATAGAATAGCTTGAAATCAAGTATAAACATACACACACACACACAC
>NC_034598.1:2851104-2864462 GCF_900095145.1 Mus pahari | reverse complement strand
AGAGAGAGAGAGAGAGAGAGAGAGAGAGAGAGAGAGAGAGAGAGAGAGGGACAGAGACAGACAGACAGACACACACACTCTCAGAAGTGATTACACAACAAAAGACAATGATTCTTTCTCTCCCATTATCTCTCATTAACCAAGAGTGCAGCAGTGAGAAGGTGGACCCCATGAGTCCATGCTCCATCCGTGACTGACTGTTAACAGGGCCAGTTTTGTTCAGGCCCAATTCAGTAAACCTAAGCTACCGGTCAAGACTGCACTGCTTTGCAAAGGAGATAGTGTGTTAGAGATTTTCTTTGTATCTTTTTTTTTTTTTTTTTTTGGATGTTAGTGAAGACAGGAGGATTCCTGTGTGGGTGCAGATATATTCACTAAAATTAATTTTTATTAGGTATTTTCTTCATTTACATTTCAAATGCTATCCCCTTTCCTAGTTTGCTCTCCAAAAGTCCCCTATACTTTCCCCTTGCCCTGCTCCCCAACCCATCCACTCCCACTTCCTAAGCTTAGTATCAATGTCTTACTTAGGACTGAACATTTAGCTGTCACATACTCTCATTACTTTGAGCCATTAGTCTCTGCATTCACCTTTGTTTACTACAAGAGTAGCTTCTCTGATTAAAGCTGAGAGTAACATTTCTCTATGGCTATAATAATAAATACTTAAGGCAGTTTAGTGGCTAAACAACAATATTTATTTCATGCTGAAATATAGCCCTTGCTTTCCCAGTTATACAGTTAAAGCAGGTTTATAGTACCAGATGCAAGTGTCCTTCTGTGGAGTGGGTGACATGTACAGCAGTTGTGCCACTATTTCAAAAAAAATGAACACACCTTTTCAGGCAAAAAATAACCCTATTCAACACACATACATACATACACACACACACACACACACACACACACACACACTCACACACACACACATGGGCAATAAGCTTAACTAAGAAATGAAAGACCTTTATGATGAGAATTTTTAGACACTGAAAATAGAACCTGAAGAAATGCTAAACCAAATAATCATCCAGGCTCATTGTTTGGAAGAATTAAACTTTGTAGAAATAATCAACTTACCAGAAGTAATCTATAGATTCATGGCAGCAGCAAATCCAAATTCACAGATAGAAAAATCAATTCTAAAATTTATATGAGAGCACAAAAATGAAGGATTTTCAAAACAATCCCTAACAAAAATGAACACTGCAAGACTACCTGATTTCAGGCTGTACTACATCATAATAGAAGAAAGTGCTGTCTCTGTACTTGATTTCAAGCTATTCTATAACATCATAATAGAAACAGCTTAGTACCAGGACAAATATAGATGCTGATCAATGAAATAGATTCAAGGAACTGCAACTACCTTATTTTTGGCAAAGATGCCCAAAGTATACATTGGAAAACAAGACAACATCTTCATCAAATGGTCCTGATAAATCTGAGTGTCAATACAGAAGAATGAAGCTAAATCCTATCTTTCACCCTGCATAGCATTCAACACCAAATGGATCAAGGGCCTCAATACTTGAATTCTTTCTTTTTAAAAATTATTTCTGTAGGAAAAACTCTGGGAAACATTTTTTTAATATTCTGAAAAAGTGAAGGGGGGTTTCCTTGTGAGTCAGAGGCTGCAGGTACCAGAATGTAGATAAGTGGTGGGAATTCTCCTATTGACTCTAAATCCTTCTACTTCCTGTCATATAGAATCACAGTCTAACAATCTGGGACATTTGGATTCAGATCTGTCTCCAAGGAAGTTTCTTTTCTACTTTCCTTGTGGGTTTACTTCAGCATTTGATGCTTTCTTTTTCTTTCTTTCTTTCTTTCTCTTTCTTTCTTTCTTTCTTTCTTTCTTTCTTTCTTTCTTTCTTTCTTTCTTTCTTTCTTTCTTTCTTATTCCTTTTCTTTTCTTTTCTTTTCTTTTCTTTTCTTTTCTTTTCTTTTGGTTTTCAAGATAGGGTTTCTCTGTATAGCCCTGGCTGTCCTGGAATTCACTTTGTAGACCAGGCTGGCCTTGAACTCAGAAATCTGCGTGCTTCTGCCTCCTGAGTGCTGGGATTAAAGGCGTGTGCCACCACACCTGGCCTCTTTTATTTTTCTAATAGTACTTTTAAGAATTACTAGAAATGATAGAAGTAATACAGGTCTCAGGGTTACTATTCAAAGATGTTGTAGCATGTTTCATCTTTTTATTTGACTCCTCCTTCAATGTTGCCTGGATTTTTTTTAAATTATTATTCTTTCATACAATACAACCATTCCTCTCCACTAGGTCCACTCTGTCTCTTCCACAGAAAAGAACAGGCCTATCAGGGACATCACTCATACTTGGTGCAAGATACAAGACCAGGCACAAGATCTCACATCAAGACTTAGTGAGGAAAGCCCTTATGAGGAAAAGGGGACCAATAGAAGGCAAAAGAGTTAGAGACACCCCTCACCCCATACATCCCACCTAGTTAGTGTCTCTGTAGATTGTAGCATGATTATCATATACTTATCATATACTTAACAGTTAATATCCATTTATAGGTGAGTATATACCATATTTGTTATTCTTTGTCTGGGCAACCTCAATTAGAATGACTATTTTTTCCTAGTTCCATCAACTTGACTGCATATTTAGTGATTTTGTTTGTTACACTTTAGTAATACTCCATGGTATACATCTACCACATTTTCATTATCCATTCTGCAGTTGAGGAACATCTTGGTTCTTTCTAATTTCTGGCTATTATAAATAAAACTATTCTGTTGACACTTGAGCAAGTGTCCTTGTGGTAGGATGGAGCATCCTTTAGGCATATGTCTAAGAATGGTACAGCTGGATCCAGGAGAGGGGGGAGGGATTAGGTCAGAGGACTGATGAAAAACAAAAACAGAATGTGCCCCAGGGGGAGAAGGGAGAATGCCTTTTGAGAATGCTGTTTGAGAAAGCTGTTGGAGAAAGCTGTTTGAGAAAGAAGTTGGAGAAACCTTCCTTGGCATTTGTGTCATTTTTTCCCCCATCTCTGCCGGTCGGAGTTCAGGGTTTGCAGCAAGTTTAGATACATTGTGTTGTCATTTTCATTCAATTCTGGAAAGTTTTATGTATTTCATAATTTGTGTCTTTACCCATTTTCCAGTCATTAGAGGGTTGTTCAGTTTCCAGGAATTCATCAGATTTCTGTGCTATTGTTCACTAACTTTAATCTATTGTGGTCAGATAGAATACAAGGAGTTATTTCAATTTGCTTGTATATGTTGAGACTTGCTTTGTGTCCAAGTATGTGGGTAACTTAGGAGAAAGTTCCATGAGAATCTGAAAAGCAGGTTTATACTTGTCCAAACCCACAGGACAGTTGAACAGGCTCTGAGGAACCACCTGTGGAGAGAATGGGGGACAAGAAACACGAAGAACAGACAGCAAGTCTGATTAATCAAGGTGACAAATTTTATTTTACCCAGGCATGTTTTATACCCATAGAAGCAGGATATGGGGAGAGGGATGATGCAGAATTGCTCTGTTTCTGGGGGAATGCACCTATTACCTAAAGCAGGATATTGGCTAGGTAAAAAGTTCAGCAGGAGGAATATCTTTGGGTTACCAAGCAAGGGAAAGACTTGTATGATAAAACATTAAAGCAATGAGGAAGGAAATTGAAAAGGATATCAGAAAATGGAAAGATGTTACTTGCTCATGGATTTATATGATTAACAAGGTAAAAATGGCAAGTTCTAGCAAGTTGCACTATGGAAATATATTAATAATAACAATATGTTATTAGCACACACACACACACACACACACACACACACTCACACATGACTCCAGACATGTTGATTAATGGAATAGAATTGAAGACCTTTACACAAATCCACAAACATACAGACACCTTATTTTTGATGAAGAAGTCAAAAATACATGCATGAAAAAAATCAGCATCTTCAACAAATGGAGCTGACCAAATTGATGTCTGGTCAAATTGCATATAGAAAAATGCAAGTAGATCCACACTAATCACCCTGAACAAAATTCTTCTCCCAACAGAACAAAGACTTCAACATAAAATCAGATCAACAGAGCCTGATAGAAGTTGAAGTGGGGTGAACAGAAAACCATTAATGCAAGGAATAAGATAAACAATTATTAAATGAAACCTCATGAAACAGAAAAGCTTATGGATAGTAAAGGATTCAATAATTTGGACAAAGCAGCAGCCTACAGAAAGGGAGATTTTTTTTATCAACTACACATTAACGCAAGGGCTAATATTTGAAATTTTTAATGACCTCTAAAAGTTAATATTAAAAAATAAAATAACTCAATAACAATGGGGTACAGATGTAAACAGAGAATTCTCAATTGAGGAAACTCAAATGGTTGAGAAACACTTAAAGAAATGTTCAACATCCTTAGCCATAAGAGAAATGCAAATCAAAACTATTATTACATTTCATAGTATACCCATCAGAGAGCCTATGATTAATAAGACAAGTGACAGTTCATGCTGCTGAGGATGTGGCGTAAGGGAAATACTCCTTAATTGCTGATGGGAGTGCAGACTTTTACAGTCACTATAGTAATCTATGTGATGACTCCTCAGGAAGATGGTAGTTAGTCTACCTAAAGAACCAGTTGTACCAGTATTGGGCATATACCTAAAAGATGCTCCATCCTACCACAAGGACATTTACTCAACCATGTTCACTGCTGCTATTTTTATATTACCTAGAAATTGCAATCAACTTAGATGGCCCTCAACGGAGAGGAAAGGATAAAGATTATGATATAAATATTTACAATAGAGTATTACTGAGGCATTAATAAAAATAAAACAATGAATTCCACATGCAAATAGATGTGATGATTTAAAAGTCATTTTGAATGAGGTATCTCAGACCCATAAAGACAAATATGGTATGTACTTGCTTAAATATAGATATTAGGAGATAAATCAATGATAACCAAATTATAATTCATAGAACCACAGAAGTTAGGTAGAAGATAAGGGACTAGGAGGAACAGTTAGTTCTCATGTAGGTGGGGAAAATAGAATAGATAGTTATGTGTAGAATGGGTACTGGAACAGGAGGTTTGGTGGGAATTGGGAGTAAAGAGTGGGAAGAGGGAGGGAATGTATAGAAAGACTTCTAAAACAGAGGGTCATTTGAGGTGAAGTGAGGAAACCTAATTCAGTAAAAACCTCATTATATATATATATATATATATATATATATATATATATATATATATATGAAAAAGACCAAAATGAAATTGTCAAATAATGGGAGAGACAGTCACAATTGCCCTTTTCATCAAAGGATACTGGATACTGGGTACTGGAATTGAATTACATCTAATTGAGATTTTGGCTAGTGGGAAAACCACAGAAATCTTCCCAAATGTCAAGTTATTGATAAGAATATAGGTTGTTCTCCACAAACTGACAAGAGAGCCCCATTGATGAAGACAATGCTTATACAGTTCAATGAACATGTAGATGTTGATCTGGTACTTACATAGATCTCTCACCACTGTATTCCAGCTGGTACTCTACACTCTATCAAAATAAGTAAATAAACCCCTAGCCATCCACAAACCCTTTATTTACAATGGTGTCCTACTTGCAAGATATGATAGGGTAATGGTGGCACAATGCTTGTTCAAATAACCAACCAATATTTGATTTGACTTAAGGTCCTTTCTTGAAATAAACCCTGCAAATGACACTTCTTGGTTAACCAAGACCCAAAGATAGCATAGATAGCATAGAAGCCTAGAGTAAAACCAAATACCACTAGGAAAAAATAAAAGCCTAGAGCAAAACAAAAATACCTTCTAATAATATTTTGCTATATTCATAAATTAGCACCTTGTTAAGCAATCATCAGACAAGCTTTCTCCTGCATCAGGAGCCACAGATATTATACAGAGAGTGAGAGGCCTTGGACACCCATCCTTCAGTGAGGTTTCTCCATGTAATACCTCCCACCAGGGCTCATCTAACCCTGCAGAAAATGAGACATAAATAGCATAAGAGCCAGAGGGAATAGAGGGACATCAATGAAACAAGGCCCTTTAAGTCAACATGATTGACAGAGAGATTGAGGTAGCATGCACAAGGCCTGCATTGATCCATAGTGGAAGGGATCCTTGAATAGAAAGCGGTAGACCCAACCCCATCTTTAGCCTAGAAACTGTAACCAATTGATAGCCACTTGCAAATGAAAGAATTCCTTTAAGGGAGTCTCACTGGAGAAACAAAGTAGTCATAAGAGTAGGTTGCATCCTGGCCAGGAAGCAAGAGTGAGAGTGTTGGGGAGCAGGGGGAGTAGGGAGAGGATAGGGGATTTTCAGAGGGGAAACTAGGAATGGGGATAGAATTTGAAATGTAAATAGGGCAGTGGTGGCGCATACGAGTTCGAGGCCAGCCTGGTCTACAAAGTGAGTTCCAGGACAGCCAGGGCTATACAGAGAAACCCTCTCTCGAAAAACCAATATATATATATATATTCAGTTTATTGTTTTTATGATATTCCTTATTGTGTGAATGAGTGGTTATCTATTTCTTGTGCCTTCTCTTGAACCCTTTATCTTCTCTTTGCTTGCTTTTTCCAATCTAGATGTGTTACTTTTTTGTTTTATCTTATTATAGTTTATTTCATTATTATCTCATAGAAGCCTGATTATTTTCTGATGAAAGACAGAAAAGCGGTGGATCGAGATGGAAGGAGAAGCACATAGAAATAGAGAGGAGTAAATTTGGGGGGAGCATAATAAGAATATATTAAGTGAGAAAATAATATAAAGCACCTTGGTGTGAATCTAACCAAGCATGTAAAAGATCCGTACAACAAGAACTTCACGTCTCTGAAGAAAGAAATTGAAGAAGATCTCAGAAGATGGAAAGACCTCCTAGGCTCATGGATTGACAGGATTAACGTTGTAAAAATGGCCATATTGCCAAAACCAACCTACAGATTCAATGCAATCCACATCAAAATTCCAACTCAATTCTTCATAGAGTTAGACAAAGCAATTCTCAAATTCATTTGGAATAACAAAAATCACAGGAAAGCAAAAACTATTGTCAACAATAAAAGAACTTCTGGGGGAAATCACTCTCCCTGACTTCAAGCTGTATTACAGAGCAATTGTGATAAAAAAAAAAAAAAAAAAAGCATGGTATTAGTACACAGACAGGCAGGTAGGTCAATGGAATAGAATTGAAGACCCAAAAATGAATTCATACACCTATGGTCACTTGATCTTTGACAAGGGAACTAAAATCATCCAGTGGAAAAAAGACAGTATTTTCAACAAATGGTGCTGGTTCAATTGGAGGTCAGCAAATTGATCCATTCTTATCTCTCTGTACAAAGCTCAAGTCCAAATGGATCAAGGACCTCCACATAAAACCAGATACACTGAAACTAATAGAAGAGAAAGTAAGGAAGAGCCTCAAACACATGAACACAGGGGAAATTTTCCTGAACAGAGCACCAAAGTTCTTATATACAAAGAACTCAAAAAGTTAGACTTGAGAAAATCAAATAACACTATTAAAAATGAGGTACAGAGATAAACAAAGAATTCTCAATTGAGGAATAGTGAATGACTGAGAATCATCTAAAGAAATGTTCACCATCCTTAGTCATCAGAGAAATGAAAATCAAAACAACCCTGAGATTCTACCTCACACTAGTCACAATTGCTAAGATCAAAAACTCAGTTGACAGCAGATGCTGGCGAAGATGTGGAGAAAGAGGAACACTCCTCCATTCTTGTTGAGATTGCAAGCTAGTACAACCACTGTGGAAATCAGTCTGTCAGCTTCTCTAAAAATTGGATATAGTATGACCTGAGGACCCAGCTATACCACTCCTGGGCATATATTAAAAATATGCTCCAACATATTACAAGGAAACATTCTCTGCTATGATCATAGAAACCTTATTTATAATCACCAGAAGCTAGAAAGAACCCAGATGTCCTTCAACAGAGGAATAGATACAGAAAATGTGATATATTTATACAATTTATACAATCAGCTATTAAAAACAATGACTTCATGAAATTCTTAGACAAATGGATGGAACTAGAAAATATCATCCTGAGTGAGGTAACCCAATCACAAAAGAACACACATGCTCTGCACTCATTGTTAAGTGTATAGTAGCACAAAGCTTGGAATACCCAAGTTACGATTCACAGACTTCAAGCTCACGAAAAGAGGAAGACCAAAGTGTAGATGCTTCAGTCCTTCTTAGAAATGGAAACAAAATACTCAAGCAGGAAATAGGAGACAAAGTGTAAAACAGAGACTGAAGGAAAGGCCATCCAGAAACTGCCCCATCTGGGGATCCAAACTCAGAAACTATTGAGGATGCCAAGAAGTGCTTTCTGATAGGAGCCTGATATACTTGTCTCCAGGGAGGTTTTGCCAGAGCCTGAGAAATACAGGTGAATGCTTGTAGCAAGCCATTGGACTGAACACAGGATCCCCAATGGAGGAGTTAGAGAAAGGACTTAATGAGCTGAAGGGGTTTGCAACCACTAACTAAAGAGTACACATGGAGGGACCCATGACTCCAGCTGCATATTTAGTAGGGTATGGCCTTTTAGGGCATCCATGGGAAGAGTGACCCTTAGTCCTGTGAAGGCTTGATGCCCCAGTGTAGGGAAATGCCAGGGCAGGGAAGCAGGAGTGGGTGGGTGGGTAGGGGAGCACTCTCTTAGAAGAAGTGTGAGGGAGGATGGAATAAGGGTTTTCTGGAAGGAAATCTGGGAAAGGGGCTAATATTTGAAATATAAATACATAAAATATAAATTAAAAATAAAATAAAATAAAAAGAAAGAGCAGCCAGTGCTCTTAACCCTAAAGCTATCTCTCCTTCCCCTCACAACATAGTATCTTAAGACTCACTTTGATTATGATAAAAACTAATGATCTGGTTTTAGGTGGTAGTTATCCTACCAAGCTTAAGTTTCCTTATATGTAAAATGAGCATTTTATTTATAAACCAGCTAAAAGCATAGTATAAATACATATATTCATTGTTAATAATTGTTATCTTATCTTACAATGTTTTTTTTTTCAGTTGCCTGTTAAGTAATTTTCAAAAACTGGCTTCATAAACTTTGTAGACTGAACCAAACATAGAAAGTTGATAGATAAAACTGGTATTTTGGGGAGTAGAATTTTGGTAATATGGTCTTACATTAGATTTTAGTTTTCAATTTTATTGTTGTTTTAATTTTTAAAAGAAATGTGATGATTTTATTACCTATAAGAAGATTGTTATATTGGCTTTGGTTATCTGGTTTTAAATATTTCAAGAGTATTGATATAAAATTGTGAAACAGGATGACATTTCATTCTCAATCCAGGCTTATAGTTCAGTGCTTGATTCTTCTATTTTTATTTTACAAGGAAGATTTTGGCCAAACTCAAGTAGCCTTGTTCATATTGGTGTTGTCTCTGTCAAAATGTGGCACAATAGATAGAAACATTTCTCCTTTCAAGTAAACAAAACCAAGGAATCATGTAGCTACTTGTTAAACTTTTTCTTGGAAATGAACATTTTATTCTGCTCCTTTTTCTTTTTGGCAAAAATACTGTAAAATCATTGTCTGGATGGACTTGAGATAGATTTCTAGTTTTAAGCTTCTTAGAAAAATTACCTCTGTTCTCTGGGAATCTTAAGGGATTTTTTTATGTGTATTTAAAATACACACTTGTGTGATTTAGCACCTGATAGAACATAGTAACAAAATTTATTCATTTATTTTCTCCAATGAAATATGCCCATTTGAAGTCTTATTTCTAACCATGTTTCTTGGTCTTCAAATTCCGTGAATTTATTAGGTTTTTAGAAATAAGTTAACTGCATAAATTTTTTGTCTGTCTTATTCCAAGTTGCTGGGCCAAAACTCCTTTAAAATATAAATAGACTCAGGATCTTTGGTTTTCACTTTTATGTCAAAGATTTCTTTATAAATCTGTATCAATAACCATGCTGGGTGAATGGCACTGTGTTCAATTCATAACCCACAATATAGAAGATGATTCACTTCCTTCTTTCTGGATTCGACTTTATTATGAGAGAGAATCAACACTCCTACTGAGGGTGTATACCAGACCGTGGCTGGTGGGCACAACTCTTGCATTTGGCCACATTCTTCTGCCAGTCTTGCTTCAAATATTTTTTGAATCATTATTTAATGTGGCAGCAGATGGCATGTCTCTCAGTGAAATCAAAAGCATATGGCAGGCTGTTTTCAATGGTGCCATGCCACCTAAGTTGCAGTATTTATATTCCAAAAGGGAAAATGATGTACGTTCTGAAACTAACTTTTGAATGTATTCATAATTAATACATAATTCTTAAGTATTATGTATTTTGAATTTTAAAGACATTTAATGGAAAGTCATTTCTTGAAGTTAGTAAGTAGGCGAATTCAGAAAAAAGTGATTCTGGATCTTAAGTAGATAGTTGTAAAAATGACACCAAGAGAATTTTATTTTAATAGTCAACTGATTACATTCTAAAGCCTAAATAAGATATTACACGTCTTAAACTATGTCACATGTTTGACTTAAGAAGATGATTCATTCATTTTAAATGTGAGGATTTTATCAATTTCAGTTTTTTCTATTTATTGATTTGAAATTGAAATATTTCTTATTTGTGTGCTTCATTAATTTTATACAAATTATTAATATGAGAATAGGAGTGGAATCACAGAACAGCAATGGTAAACATAAGATTTCTAAGAAAAAAACAGGTATTTTACTTTTTTCATACAGTACCATAAACCTATGTATTTTGGAAGACATCATTCAGACCTAATACTAACTTGCTCTGGCATGTCCCTCTGGAGTCCACACAGAAGATCACTACCAAGCAACAGGGACAGCTGCTGTTATGGCAACCCTGTAATTGTCCAGGGCTGAGCTCCCTGGAGAACTTGAAAGGATGGTTTGAGGGAGGAGAAAGCTCACGTTGATTCTCCACTTCAAGAGCATCAAGACACAAACAGTCTGAGTACTGCAGAAACATTAGTCTATTTATTAAATAAATCAACGCTCCAAATTCCTTTCTTCTGAAGATGTACAAATCTCTTTCTTTTAGCAGTTTTGGTGTTTGCTAACAAAGCTTGTGACTTTGCAGAGCAATTCAGAACTCAGCAGCACTGTGGCCAGCTCTCATCAAAAAGACTGATCTCCCAGCTTTTTCTGACTCAAATGAAATGAATTCATTAGAAACGAAGATACTGTAAGTTTAATCCAAAGACATTTAGTACTCCATTATATTATGTTATGGAGGATTTACAATGTGGCATACCACTTCATGTACACTTATTTCTGATCAGATTACATTTATCTTGCTTCATTCCAGCTGTAAGGCCAAATTTAAAAGAGCCACCATAGTGAACACTATGCTTAGTGTCACCTCAACCTTGTCACGGTTGACACTTGTTGATTATTCTGTGCTATTTAGGTCTGCTCAGGAGTCTAAACTCTTACCTTTATGCTTTATAAAATACTCAGAATTCGAATACAGCTAAGGACTTCTGATGTCTAGTGGGTATCCCTTCCCTATGTGTTGCAGGTATAATTGGGGTGTTAGGTTTTATAAAATGAAATTACATTGATGTTATTTCATGTTATAGTAATAGGAGCATGGAGTTTCATTTGTTTTAATAGCTAAAAATGGCTAGTTGGAACATATTTAGTGTTTCTATACCATTCTGATTAAGCTTGCCTATTTTAAAATGACTTACTTGTCTTAAGTCATTGGCCCTTCATTTTTGTTTGTTTGTTTGTTTGTTTGTTTGAGACAGGGTTTCATTGGTCCTTCATTTATCAGCTTTCAACTTTATATATGCCTCAGCATCTCTGCGTGTAGTGGCGATGATGATAATGATGACACTGACACATGGTGCTGTTGTAGTTACAATTATACTTTATACAAAGAATGAGTTCACACAGATAAACCACTAAAAATAACTTACAGGTAAAACTATATAAATGTTGCCTGCATGCTATATTAGATTCTTTTGGTGCTAGAAATTGAAGTCAAGCTGTCATATATATTAGACAAGTGTTTTAACACAGAATAACAATTAACTGACTACTTTTAAAATATAAAATATAAAAGGTAAAACCATGAAACACTACTCCTTGACCATTATCTTATTTCTTTTTAAAATTTTATTTATTTATTTATTTATACTCCAGATTTTATTCCTGTTCCCTGCCTATCCACCCTCTGACTGTTGTTCCACATCACATACCTCCTTGGCACCCACCTCTGTCTCTACAAGGAATTCCCAACTCCCCACTCCTACCCCACTTTACCTCTAAACTCCCTGGGACTTCCAGTCTCTTGAGAGTTAGGTGTATCTTCTCTGACTGAACCAAGATCTGGCAGGTTCTCTGCTGTATGTGTTAGGGGCCTCATATTAACTAGTATACGTTGCCTGGTAGGTAATCCAGTGTTGGAGAGATCTCAGGGCCCAGGTTAATTGAGGCTACTGGTCCTCCTCCTTAGCTTCTTCCAGTCTTTCCCTAATTCAACTGCCCCAGTCAGCAGCTTCTGTCTATTGGTTGGGTGCAAATATCCACAGCTGACTCTTTCAGCTGCTTGTTGGATCTTTTGGAGGGCAGTCATGATAAATCCTTTATTTGTGAATGAGGACATCCTGAATTTTTCAGGCAAATGAATCATACTAAAAATATCCTGACTGAGGTAATTCAGACTCAAAAGGACATGCATGGTATGTACTTACTAATAAGTGGATATTAACCCTCCAAAAGTACAGAATACCCAAGATACAGTTCACAGAACTTAATGAGGTCAATAAGCTGAAGGGCCCAAGTTAGGACTCCTCAGTTCCACTTGGGAGGGAGAAGAAAGCAATCACAAGTGGGTAGGGAAGGAGAAACCTGAGAGGGAAAGTGGATGGTGAGTGGAAGAGGGGAACCGGCTCTGGTATTGGGTGAGGGTAAAGGACTGACACCCGGAGGGCCAGCAGAAAGAATGGAAACAGGCAACCATGAGATGAAGGAGGTCAGGGAGATCTTCATTATCATATCTCTGTCTTGTGATGATTCCAGCATTAGCTGAGCTGAAAAGCTGAGCTTTTCTGGACCTTAGCCTCCTATGTGAATAGTAATGGTAATGAAAATATCTATATATGGAGAACTTCTGTGAATTTAAGAAATAAAGTACAAACACCCTTCACAATAGTCACAAATAATATAAAATACCTAGGTGTGACTGTAACTAAGGAAGTGAAAGACCTGTATGACAAGAACTTCAAATCCCTAAAGAAAGAAATTGAAGAAGATCTCAGAAGATGGAAA
>NC_034598.1:2842528-2849000 GCF_900095145.1 Mus pahari | reverse complement strand
AAAAAAAAAAAAAAAAAAAGAAAAAAAAAAGAAATAAAGTACAAAAATTTTCATCCTATTCCAGGCAGTAAATGTAGTCTCATATATATGGGTTATATATGGGTGGTTGTTAGTTATATTTTCTGAGTTCAATGCCCCATAACACATGGGAAACCAATTTTAGAAAAATAAACTAAAACTGGAAATGAGTTCATTCTCTCTATCAATTGGAAGCAAAATCATGAGGAACATATTAGGGGAAATTTGGAAATGTAGAGCAGCTGATTAAGCTAATGTTGAACCTCTTTATCAGTCTGTCCTGGCTAAGTATGTGGAAGCTCAGGCCAAATTCCTTGGCTCAGACTCCAAACCAGAGCCAAGGGAATGATCATCATCATGTGGACTGAGAGCGGTTAATGTGCATTCACATATGCTTTTCCTCCTTCCTCAGTGAGATTATTGCATTGAAACTGCTGTGTTCCCAAGGTCAATGAGTACTTCGATCATAGGCAGGTGTGCCTGTTCTCTATGACTCTGATGGGCTCACAGAGCTCAGTTGCAGAAGAAGCGAACCAAACTCTGTGTGAGTCAAATGCTATTTATTTTAAAATTAAAATAACTTAAGAGTACAAATATAAATCCTGATTATATTGCTCTGGACAATTTTATCTAAAAACACAAATCAGAACACTCATTGTGTGTTAGCTAACCTTACTATGCTCATATTGCATGGGTGCTTATATATTATGCATCAAAAATTTCCAAGTACTTACTGAAAGAAACAGTGCCTATTTTGTACATTTTCTTTTAAAGAACTCTGTTTTGTCTTCTATTTAGACATGTAAAATTCTTCTTTCGAAGGCCAGATAATTTTTAAAATAATCTTGGTGACATTGAACTATATTAAGCAAGTCACAGAGTTTTCTTTAATGAGTGTGCCATTTACTGGAACCCTTAATAATTTTAAAATAAAAACTTGAACTTTTTTTTTTACCTCTTTCTTCTCATTAAAAATATGAAAAAAACCCACAAAAGTATATACAAATATAACAACTGAAGAATGTTCTTTGATTTTAGTTTTAATTTTTTCACAGTTCTATTTTTTATATTTTTCTTCTCTTTTTGAGAGGTCAATTTTTTATTAGATATTTTCTTTATTTACATTTCAAATGCTATCCCGAAAGTTCCCTATACCCTCACCCCACCCTGCTCCCCTACCCACCTACTCCCACTTCTTGGCCCTGGCGTTCCCCTGTACTGGGGCATATAAAAACACAGTTCTATTTTTTAAAACAATGAATCTTAACTAGTTAGTTTTTTAAAAAAATTCATCATGTGGGTCCAAGGGATTAATTGAAAATTTTCCTTTAACATATGTTGGACAATAACAATTTACTGAGACTATTAATCACATGCTGCACTAAAGGATATATTAAGCTAAATTTACAAAATAAGTCAGTTTTATAGACATTCCTGATGTTTTATTGATTCAAATAGTTGGTTGGATGTTAAATAGCACCAACTTGTGAAATATTAATGCAGAAGTTTAAGTAGTGATTTGATTGACAGCTGTGTGACATGGAAATCACTCATCAGAACCAGCAGAATCTCTTCAAAGAAGCAGATTTCGAGTTACCACCTTGTCAATTCTGATTCCCTGCAGTATGAGCCTAGAACTATGGATATGTTCAACAGAGCCCTAGGTCTGGTTAGAGCACATGAAGGCATCAGAAGTAAGGGCTAGGCATCAGCATCTCCATGCTCTAGATGTCCTAAGCCACGACTGATTTATCTGTCAATCAAAAGAGGGACATTTCTGTACAACAGATCTCATCAGTGGATGCACTTCAACTTGATGAGTTTTCAGAAAATGATTTAACTGGACTAGTAGCTGAGGATGTCAATAATTCGGTTCACTGACCATGGATTGGATGACTGTAATAGCAGCTATGAGGGAGGACTGCTTGAGTTCAGAAGTTTGGGGTGAATCTTGGCAGTACAACAAAAATGTGTCTAAGAGATCTATGGTGCTGGGGATCCAGTGCTTGCCTAGGATGCTCAAGGCTCAGGTTTTTTCCACAGTGTGTCAGCATCATTAAAAGAAAACCAAAGCTCAGCTATGCACCTTGGAGCATATCATTCAGTGATTAAATGAGCATCGGTTCAGATCAGCAACCCCTGACATGGTTATTTTCTAGAGTTTCACTAAATTTACATGAGTCATAATCTTGAATGCATATAAGTCTTCCAATAGTGGTATAATACACGCTGTTTAAATAATACTCTCCAAAATACAGTTGGACAAGAAAAAAGAAGTTAATAAAATAACTAGTGTGAGGAATTCAGTTTGTCAAATATACTGTCTTTTAGGACATTGAACAATATGGAATACAAAACAGAGAGGTGGAAATGCACTGGCCAGGAACATGAAACTTGGTACAGTACTTGAAAACTGTAGGCCAGCAAAGGCTTATTTTATTGAGGCTTGCAGAAAAAAAAAATCACAGTTATGGCTGCCTAGGCTAGTGGATGAATACTGGGTATCTGGGGGGTAAATACATTGTACCCTTCAGGTACTTCAGTTTATGCTAGGATTAGTGGTAAGAGATGGGGTTCACATTGGCCATTGGTCATCAGTAGGCCACTACTATGAATGTTTTATTAATATTTTGAGATGTTAACCTATATTTTTCATTATTTTCTTTGAGACAGAGTCTTAATCTGTGGCAAAGACTGGCTTTTTTAAAAAATTAGATATTTTCTTTATTTACATTTCAAATGTTATCCCCTTTCCTAGTTTCCCCTCCAAAAACCCCCTACCCCTTTTCCCCTCCCCCTGCTCACCAATCCACACACTCTTCCTGGCCCTGGTAGTCCCCTATACTGGAACATAGAGCCTTCACAAGTCTGAGGGCTTCTCACAGCTATTAAAAACAATGAATTTATGAATTCTTAGACAAATGGATCGATCTGGAGGATACCATCCAGAGTGAGGTAACCCAATCACAAAAGAACACACATGATATGCACTCACTGATGAGTGGATATTAGACCAGAAGCTCAGAATACCCAAGATACAATTCGCAAAACACATGAAACTCAAGAAGGAAGGTCAAAGTGTGGATACTTCAGTCCTTCTTAGAAGGGAGAACAAAACATCCAAAGACTGGCTTTAAATTCCTGGTACTTTGCTTTTCCCTCCTATATCCATCCTGTATATATTACGTGCATTCCCCATTGGCAGTAATCTGCTTTTCTAAATAATTTTTAAATATTAGCAAGCTATTTTTCAACTAGCAAAAAATCAATTAAAAAGACTTAAGTGCTTTTTTTTTTTTTTTTTTTTTAAGCTGGGGATAATGCAAAAGTCTTTTTTTTTTTTTTTTCTTTTTTGAGTTTCTACAAGCTTTGGTTTTTCTTATCTCATAAACCTTGTAGGTTAANTTTTTTTTTTTTTTTTTTTTAAGCTGGGGATAATGCAAAAGTCTTTTTTTTTTTTTTTTAAGCTGGGGATAATGCAAAAGTCTTTTTTTTTTTTTTTTCTTTTTTGAGTTTCTACAAGCTTTGGTTTTTCTTATCTCATAAACCTTGTAGGTTAAAATTTAAGTAGAAACTGTAAAGAGAGCATTGGGGAGGTTATAGAATCCCTGAGTGTCAGAAAGGTGTGGCACTCTGATTCAGAAGTTCTCTGGAGAAGGTATTATATACATCAGCTGACTTTAAAGAGAATCAGAACTGACATGGCCATATTTTAGCAAATAAAAATCAGAGTAGTTAAAACTGTTGAGTAGGAAGAAGAGAAACTTAAATATTATCCAAGAAAACTTACTTGGTGATCCAGGCAAGTGTCCATTCCTAGTTCAGCTTTAGAATTGCTCATAAATTTTTCAGTTACAGGATTATTGTACAATGATGGCTTCATTACTTAATATGTTTTATATTTAAGTGATGAAATAATCTTCCTAATAGGTGTTATAGCTACTATATATCTCTATATAATTTTTCCAGTTCTAGATTATATGCTATTTTATTTCTGTACTTATGTTTAATGAATGTATTTCCATATCTAAAATAAATTACCTGTATTTGGCATTAAAAAAATAGTCCAATTACAAGTTATGTATTGGTAAGTAGATATTGTGATTCAAGCAAAATTTTGTGAATAAAGACAGAAAAAAAATCACAGTTACTCAAACAGTTTGAGTGAATATATTAGCTAGGAAAATGCATATATATTCAGAAATAGTATAATATATATGAGAAAGTCTCCTGGAAGAAAAAGAGCTTTAAAATGGCACCAAATACTCTTTCTCTCTCTCTCTCTCTTTTTTATCATTTTAACACATTTTTTTTTAGAATACGAACACACACACACACACACACACACACACACACACACTATTTTCATAACATTGACCAGTTAAGTTGTAAATACTTACTTGATACATAATACATTTATAAAAATAAAATACCAGTAAATACTCAATCTTTTTTTTATTAGATATTTTCTTCATTTACATTTCAAATGCTATCCCGAAAGTCCCCTATACCCTTCTCAACCCACCCACTCTCACTTCCTGGCCCTGGCATTCCCCTGTACTGGGGCATTTAATCTTTGCAAGACCAAGGGCCTCTCCTACCAATGATGGTTGACTAGGCCATTCTGCTAGGTATGTAGCTAGAGACACAAGCTTTGGGGGAATTGGTTAGTTCATATTACTGGTAATTACTCAATCTTAAATATAACACTCTATGGTTTATAGGGTCAGAAAGTGTGCCACATCATTTGAAATACCGTATTACCAATGCCAATATTCTGTTAAATAATTTTAATATTAAGTTAAATATTAAATAGTTGTTCTTTGCAAGTTCTATACATTTATACAGTGCACAGCACAGCCACACCCTCATCTCCCTCCAATGTCTCCCCTGCATCTTCCTCTTAGTTTAATGTCCACTTTAAAATTTTTATTACTAATAACTTCCTGAGTGCAATTAGTGGTGTCCATCGACACATGCGTGTATGTCCATCCATTATTGTATGAATAGCCCAGTGTTGTCTACAACCTCCTAGAACACGAGAATACTGACTCTAGCTATCTTCTTTAGCAGGCATTTGCTGTCAATAGCTCCTCTTCAGACAGATTGGGGTTCAGCTTCTTTACACCCTTACTAGCTGCTTGATTGACGTGGCCTTGGCTTCAGGAAATCTTACCATGAAGAGTACCTTAATGTTAGCACGTGTATACTCTCAGAGATAATGGGAATGTAAGTTGTGGAAAGTTGACTTAAAGGTTTGAAACAAATAAGTAAATTAGTTCAGGTAAAAAATAACTGAGTCCGAAAGATTCATGGATAGAGGAGCAAAAACCAGAAATTCCTTACAAGACACCCTGAAACTTCAGGGATTGAGTTTATCTTCCCAAAAGAGCTATCTTGAAAATAGCTTGATTTTTTTTTTCTTCTGTGCATCCTCTGGCCTTCTTCATTCTTTATGCTTTTTTAAAAATCACAGCCAAATGAGAAGGAAAGTTTTCTCGGTGGAAAGAACTAGTCAGAGATGTCCCATTTAGGTAGCTATGTGCTGGACAGCTACAAACTCCTCATTTTATTGTGATTCTTATAAAACAAATAGTCTATGCTTATTCTGGTCAGTTGTTATAATAAATATTTAGTCGTACCACATGTATATGTATAATTGCATCTACATCCTAAATAAAGAATCTTGGATTGGTTTGTAGTCTAAAATTTTTGGGCTATCTTTTTTATTTTTAAAAAAATATTTGAAACAAAATTTACAATTCAATAAAACACACAAAGCCTTACTTGTGTCCTTCCCTGCGAATTCCAACTTATTTCTTTTGTTTTCTTTTCTTTTTTTTTTACATTTTTTGTTTGTTTTATTTATTATTATTTTCTTTTTTACATTTCAAATGCTATCCCAAAAGTTCCCTCTACCCCCCACCCATCACTTGCTCCCCTACCCACCCACTCCCACTATTTGAACCTGGCCTTCTCCTGTGCTGGGTCATATAAAGTTTACAAGACCATGGGGCCTCTATTCCCAATAATGGCCAATTAGGCCATCTTCTGCTACATATTCAGCTAAAGACACAAGCTCAGGGGGTACTGGTTAGTTCATATTGTTGTTGTAACTACAGGGTTGCAGCACCCTACGGCTCCTTGGGTACTTTCTCTAGCTCCTCCATTGGGGCCCTGTGTTCCATCCAATAGGAGACTGTGAGCATCCACTTCTGTGTTCTCCAGGCACTGGCATAGCCTCACAAGAGGCCGCTATATCAGGGTCCCCTCAGCAGACTCTTGATGGCTTGTGCAATAGTATCTGGGTTTGGTGGCTGATGATCGGATGGATCCCCAGATGGGGTAGTCTCTGAATAGTCCATCCTTTCATCTTAGCTCTAAATTTTGTCTCTGTACCTATATCCTTTCATGGGTATTTTGTTCCTTATTCTAAGGAGGAATGAAGTATCCA
>NC_034598.1:2828875-2842517 GCF_900095145.1 Mus pahari | reverse complement strand
TCCTGCATTTCTTTAATAATGCCCTTCTTAAAGTCCTCTACAAGCATCATGAGGTATGCTTTTAAATCTGATTCTTGCTCTTTGGGTGTGTTGGGGTATTCAGGACTGACTGAGGTGGGAGTGCTATGTTCTGATGATGGTGAGTGGTCTTGGTTTCTGTTAGTAAGATTCATACGTTTGCCTTTCGCCATTTGGTGATCTCTGGAATTAGTTCTTTTAGTTGTCTCTGGTTGGAGGTTTTTACTCCTGTCATTCGGTTAGCCTCTGTCAGCAGTCCTGGGAGTCCAGCTCTNTCCTGAGTCTCAGTGGTCAGATTACTCTCTTCAGGGAAGNTCTCCTCTATCAGGGAAGGTGCACAGAGGCCTGGCATTCACATCTGCCTCCTTGCTGAAGATGTAGGCTCAAACAGGGCATGTCCCAGAACATGTGTTGCCTCTGCAGTTTATTCACTCACCTGCACTGACTAGCCACTGAGGGACCCTGACACAATATGACTCTCTCACCTGCTCTTGCAGACAGAGTCCTCACAGGTGGCCACCTTTCCTCCTGTGAGGAAGGTGCCCAAGTTTCTGGAGCCCGAAACAGAGTCTGTCCCCGAAGTTAGGTTGCTTCTGTCTGTTCCGAAGCTGTGTAGCTTCTGTGGTCCACACTCTTGCTAGTGCTAGAGCCTAAGTGAACCGGAGCAAAAATGGCTCTCCTGCCAGCTCAGACCTTGAGACTCCTCCCGGGTGGACACCCCTCCTTGGGCAGGAAAGGTGCTGGGTGATTGGAGCCAGAAACAGGATCTTTCCCAGTAGTTGTGTCATTTCTACAGGCAGCCCTCTACCTCTTATTTCTTAAGGAATCATTACTTTAGTGTAAATCTCACATATCTATGCAGGTGAAATGAAAGCTTGATCACATGCCATTTTTATTAGATATTTTTTTTATTTACATTTCAAACTTTATCCCCTTTCCTCATTTTCCCTCTGAACATGCCTCTATCCCATCCCTCCCGTCCATGCTCACTAACCCACCAACTCCTGCTTCCCTATCCTGGCATTCCCCTATAAGGGGGCATCGAGCCTTCACAAGGCCAAAGGCCTCTCCTCTCATTGATGTCCCACAAGGCCATCCTCTGCTACATATGCAGGTGAAGCCCTGAGTCCCTCCTTGTGTACTCTTTGGTTGGTGGTTTAGTCCCTGGGAGCTCTGGGGGTACCGTTGGGTTCTTATTGTTGTTCCTTCTATGGGGCTGAATTGAAGGCTCACAGCCATTGGACTGAACACAGGGTCCCCAAAGGAGGAGCTAGAGAAAGGACCCAAGGAACTGAAGGGGTTTGCAGCCACATGCAATTTTTGAGAGGAACATTTATACTATAGTCAAGTTACCCACTACCAAGTACAGAAAACTCTACTCCAACACTCCCCTGCAGTTTACAAGTGGGAAGGAGTAGGTCTTTGCCCAGGGAACCGTTTATCATATGAGATACATATATGTTTTTTTTTTTTTTTTTTTGTCAAGGGAGAGTGAAATGAAAACCTGCCACTTTAGTCTCAACTGCAGTATAAGATGTGTCTGATTGAAGCCCTGCCTAGACGAGGATGGCTTTCTTTTTCTCCTTTTCTTTTTTAAAGCAGGACTTGAATATGTAAGCTTTCAACTGTTGGTTGTATCCCATTTAAAGCTATAGCTTTCCTTTTGAGGATAAAAAAATAAGGGACGATTTAGGCAGCTAAATAAGAAACATGCTTTTATTTAATTACATGTGATTTATTGATAAATATTATCACCAAATTATAGTATGTTTAAAGCTCATGATATATATTCCTGGAAAATATCAAGCATATCATTTTCAGTAGCTCTAATGGTTACCAAAATGAGTACTGCATAGACATATAAATCCAAAAAGAAAGAAGAAAAGTGATCGCCAGAGTTTCTTAAACTGTCAATCAAAACTGAGGTTAATGAAGCATGGAAAAAAAAACAAGCACATTCTCTGATTCGTCTCCCATTACTCTTCATAATTGCTTTTATCATAGCAACATTTTATCTGAATGCTCCTCCCTATAAGGTTATACTGAACTGTAAATGTAATTTTGGTAGGTTATCACTGCTGCAAGTTTATTTATAAGTAATTTTAAGCCTTGACAAATATACTTCAAAAGTATCAAAGTCAAATAAAATTTTTTAAACTAACATTTGACTATTTTTTATGAATCTATCATGATATATACCTAGATTTTGTTGTCTCAGTACATTTTTGAAGTTAATCGAGTCTAAAATATCACTATCATAACAACATGTGCAAAAAAGTGGCTGATTTAGCAGGCTGTCTTCAGACCATACTCTGTTAATCAATATGATTACAAGTATGGATTTAGTAGAAGGGTTTTGAATTCAGAGTTCATAAAATGATACAATATGTGTTCAGGAGAATATTTAATAATTTAAATAAACATATTCATTATACTAGAATACAAGTACATTGTCTAGTTACATCTATAAATATTAGTCAATGGGCATATTGAATGTGTTGTAAAATATTAGAAATGTGGAACTGAGTGACCTTCTAGACTTCCTGATTATGTTGTATATATCCACACAGTCTTTTCACAGGCTTGACTCTGGAACTGCATTTAAGAGGCTTCCAATTTATTAAAATAAGACAAAGTATAGATTACAGGTATTCCAGCAAATGGTTAGTATTGTCATGACAGACAAAGTCAAGTGGACAGAGGACAGATTAGCAAGAAGTACTTATTAGAGATGTCCAGAGTTTCTAGAATAACCTCAGGGCTTAAAATAGAGAGCCAGCATGAGCACTCATGCTTGGAACTGGTCTTGCATAGAGCACCTATGTAAGAGGAATTATCACTTGGTGAGATTCCAGGAATTTCTTTTTATCCTGAAGACATTTATCAAGCAGTTTTTAAGTCCTAAAGATTGCACTCAGCAGGATTACAAGGAGGAGTGAAACAGAGTTTATCATCAGAGATACCTAAGAAAAAAAACAGAAAAGCCAATTATACTAAAAATGCCAATTGCCTTAATGGGGCATGCACAGGGCATGCAGGTACTGTTTCTCCATTTTGTCCTGATTATACTAACAGTAAAACGACTCCCTTCTCTAATTGGCTTCTGATGAAGAGCTATAGTAGCCAAGATGGTTTTATAATCCTAGGGCATGACTCTAGTTCTGGCTCTGGTATTGTTCTGATGCCTTCTCTTTTATGTTAGCAAAGCTCAGCTCTGCTTTTTGTTCTGCAAAGTCTGAAGATGTGCATTACCTGCAGCTGCAGGTAGACGCTAAGCTCAAGCTCAGAGTCCCACCTCTCAAGCATTGCTTTCTTCAGTGCTGGCTTGATTAGCAGCAGGGTGTATTTGTAAACAGAAAGTGCCACTGGTACCCTACAGATACAGATCATGAAGAGCCCACTATTTTAAAAAGCAAACAAGGTGTTTCCCCCTCCTGCATCCAATAAGGTTGCCCGACACCAGAAGATCAAATGTTTACTCCTAACCAATCTTCCAGTTTCTTCAAACTCTCTAATCTGGTGTCTTAGAATGGAGAAAGCAAACCCATAGAAGAGTTATAAGATATAAGCAGAATCCTATCCAGTGTGCAGTAGATTAGTTCTGTTATCATGTGATAGGGGAGAAACACTGTACTATCAAAGACAAAAATAATCTTTTATGAGTGTAAGTTTATGACTTTGATTGAGTCATCCCACATCTCTGCAACCCTGTTTCTTCATTCAGAAAGTGCATACCATAAGTTTTAAATTTTGTGAGGTAGACTGTGACCAAGGTTAACACAGAGAAAGGTGCTTAATAAATAACAATATCTTGCTGTTATTGATGAGAGAAATTCAAGTTTGTAGCAAATTTCAGATTGAAGAGACAAAAGTGTCAGAAAAGATGGAAGGTAGATTTTCACCCACAAAACAAAAATGTCAAGGATGTCCAGCATCTGTGTGTTCATGGGCTCCCTGGGGGCTTCTGAGAGACAGGAACAGAACTCATCACCTGCACAATAAAGGATCAGCTGAAATGTAGGATTCTAAGGAAGGATGGTGGAGGTGTAGGACATAAGGGTGCCCTAGTGTATTTTCTCATGTGCACTAACACCACTAATTTTTTCATGACATAAGAAAGAATGCCTGGTATGGATGAAGAGATGGCTCGGCAGTTAAGAAAGTATGCCTGTACAGGGTGTGTGACTTCTGCTGTGCCGCTGCTAAAGAGTTGCTTCAACATGGGAAAGGTTCTCATTTTTATTCCCTGTCTATTCAGAAGGGGATTAACCAACCATTATTTAAGCTGTAGAATGCTTATTTCCCTTTGTTATAGAGTTATAAAATAATTTCATTTAAGATAAATAGAAATGTACAACTTTTAAGTTTCTTACTTGGCCCTCAGCTCTCACAGACTTGGTGTGACCATACAAAGTCGCCAACAAGAGTCTGTCATGAATCAGGGACATAGACTTCTGGCTAACACCTTTGCTGGAAAGCTTTCCTTTGCTACTCCATAGCTAGAAAGTAGGCCTACTTAGTAGTCTATTGCCAATGATTTAAAGTCTGGGCTTCACTTCTACAATTTCTTCTCATAGGTTTTCTCATTTCTAACGTGTCTACAGGCCATCTGTTCAAGATGCTGCCTCACAAATAATTTTTCTTGATGGCTGCTACAACAGTAGGGGGAATGCTGAGCCTGGCTGAGCTGCCTTCTGGGCGGAGCCCTTTCTCTCTAGCTGGCAGCCAGGAGAGCACAGCAGTTAGTTTCTAGTTTCTGTCAAGAATTTTGACAGATGATGTCTGGTCTCATTAAACAGAATGTCCTTCAATGACTAGTGCTTCCATTTGCTCAGTGTTCTTTAACATGTCAATTAAAGAAAGAAACCTACAGGAAATGCTTTGTAAAAAGTAGGATGCATTGGAGATGTGGGGATTTTATGTTTCATTTTGTATATCTTTCATCTCTCAGAATGGTTTCTACTGTCCACATTATATATGTGGTGTGTGTGTGTGTGTGTGTGTGTGTGTGTGTGTGTGTGTGTGTGTGTGTTTGCTGTGGTGTTTGCTTCTGTGTTTAGGTAGTGACTTTTCCAGAAGCAGCTAGCTTAAC
Source organism: Mus pahari (assembly GCF_900095145.1). Classification (NCBI taxonomy): domain Eukaryota; kingdom Metazoa; phylum Chordata; class Mammalia; order Rodentia; family Muridae; genus Mus; species Mus pahari. The sequence continues at coordinate 2,837,407 of NC_034598.1, read as the reverse complement.
TGTTGTGACCATTCTTTATCGACATCCCTTAGAGGTGAAAAAGTAAAGGTTGTCTCTCAGTGTTCTCATGTTTAAAGGAGAGGAAACATTTAAAAACACTGGCTCTTACAAATATTATAATATATAAAGATACAGTTAACTTTCTCTCCTTTACATCTTCAGACTCCTTTGAACTAATACAAATCCATTTAAGAGATGAATACCAGTTTTCTGTTGAGTTGCTGCATTTTGATTTTGTGTATGTAGAATAGAGTGGCCTACTGGACTCGTTGAGAAATGAATGAAATAAGAGAATCTAAATTCTTTTAACTTATGAGTATGGGTCCTTTCTTCTTGGTTTCTCATTCATGGGAGAGCAATGATTATGTCTTTCAATGTATAGAGATCCACAGATGTTCTCATATGTAGCCTTTTCTACATGCTGTCTGGTGTTTCAGTATGTGAAGATGGTTTTAGAGTTATTTTGATCACAACTCTTCTAGAGCACAAATTCTATTTAATGGCACTCCTATATTTTGAAATTACAGAATAATGTTTGTCTTTTGTTTATTCAAGAGGGACATTGTACTTAAATAAAACAAGAACAAGTTCTTAGGAGGAAACCAAAAGGGTGGATTTCCTTTTATTCTAAGACATTAGTATTGTGAATGCATGAATATCTATATATCTGTATATGTGCAGGTGTATAAATTATAACACACAGAGACAGACATAAACACACACACACACACACACAGAGAGAGAGAGAGAGAGAGAGAGAGAGAGAGAGAGAGAGAGAGATAACTTTGATTTTGATATACTTGGCAAAGCAGCCAGAGTCATATATACCTGCTGATCACATGTTCTACCACTGGGTTACATCTCTACCTCAAGTATCTGTATTTATATGGCACTATTGATAGATTATGTACAACATTTTATGGGTCTAATGTAAAATCAATTTTTTTCTACCAAACACATGTGATATTGGGAGCTAGTATTTGTACTAAACTATTAGAATAAAAATTTGTCTCTTTAGTGAAAACTCTTATAAAAAGGAAAATGCAAACCTTGTTAGAGAAGCACATCAAACTGAGCTGTCCTATAATATATATGACCTCTGTATTCTGAAAAATTTACAAATCTATAATAAGTTATTGATATTTATTTACTACTAGGTTTAATTTTTAAATTTTGATGCATTGTATACCTTATCAATATGTTTTAACTTAAATAAGAATGTTTCCTTTGGTTGGGGGGGGAGTTTTACATGATTCGAGCATTTGCTTTAGTTTCACCATTGGGTCTTAGCGTTGGTTTTGATGTGACATTGGATAATAGTAAAGTTGTTAAAGAATATAAGTTAATAGTATCTGCAGAAGCAAAGAAATTTGGGCATGAAAGGGGTGTCTACAAAGATCCCCACTGCTAGGGTGCATAGCTGCATAGGTTCTTTTTCTTGCTCTTAATGCATACTGTTTTGTTCTTTATCTTTGATCCACATATTTGAAGAGCATGATAAGAAAATACAATTGTGTTCGTTATTGAAAATTTATTTTATTTGTGTCTTTTGCCTCAGAGTGAATTATACAGTCTTAAATTTATGATGATCTCATTTGTGAGAAAATATAGGTCTGTTTTGGTCTCTACAGACAAAGATCTGTTTATGACAGTTGCCATTTTGGAGTAAGTTTAAGGAGAAATTTCCTTCACTGTTTATAGTTAACTTTTTAAAACCAATAACTAGTATGAATTCTATAATATAAAACTGTTGAAAATTAGTAATTAAAGTCAGGTTATTTTTATGATTTTGTTTAAATTTTAATGATATGATTATTGTAAGCATCTATATCAACAACATTAACAATCTCTAACCATCACTTTAATGTGTTTGGGTTAAGTAGGATACCTATGTAATTTACTCTGAATCAAGGATGGTGTTGAGGGGACATAGTTACTCATGTCAACAGGAATAATGCTGTTCTAGGCAAACCAGAGCATGTGAAAATGATCATTTCATTAATCAAATGAAAGCAAAATGCCAATAAATAGACATAAAATGCTTGTTAAAATTTGTCATGATGAATATTATTTATCTTTAAATGTTATGAAAATCAAAAAATATCCATTTAGTTTTGTGGAGAAATAGCAGCAGCCTGGTTGGAAAAATTCAAAATTCAGTATAGTGTATTCAAATCAGCCCAAATCAGTCATCTCCAGAGGCTTCATAACTAAAATATCCAAAGGGCTCATTACAGCTAGCTTTTTGTTTGTTTTGATGTTTGTTTGTTTGTTTGTTTGTTTGTTTTAGTACATCACTAGTGACCCAGTGATGCAACAGAGAGGGAGGTGCGAAGGTTTGGACTTTGTAGAAATTTTCCTTTCAGGAATGCAAAGTTATCTGACCTTTTCTGCATCTACCTTTTCTTCCACCAAATATCTACTGATAGAGTAGAAATAGTGTCCATAAAGCAAAGGAAGAAGGCTAAAGAGGGTACATGAAATGATGGTGATGTTTAGCTAAGTTCCAAGACAATTCCTGAAGTAAACAGTAATATATTGTATTTGATGGTATCCTTGATATTAGCTATTAGCCCCAAAGCCAAAAACCAAAAGCCAAAAGCTAAAAAATCAGATAAAACAAACAAACAAACAAACAAAAAAACCAAACAAATCAACCAAAAAACACCTTCAAAGTTTGTACTTCAGAAGACATTTTTAACTCATTCTTCTTTGCTGTTAAGTGGTAATACTTATCAAGTATTAAACGAGGCAAATCACTTTCCTATTAGATGCATTAAACATCAAAGGTTTAGAAAGAGAAAGCAATTTAGTACTAAGGCTCCTAATGAACTTGCTTACATATGCACCACCCCCCACTAAACCATTTATCAAATAATAGCCTAGGTACATGGCGCCTTTTAAGGCTTAGTAGTGATGAGCCTTGTAACGTGGCGACAACCATTTAAAATCTAGAAATTGCTGTAATCTGGTCATTTTCTCAAGAGAAGTTGGACGAGCTAATCAGAGATGGTATCTGTGTAGACTGCTACTGCTTCTGTGCAAAAAGCACAATAAAAATTACTATACTCAGGATTATTCTTTGTAGAGGTGTTGTCTTGTGCTTGGAAGATTAATGGAGAATTCATCATCTACTATTTATTAAAGATACCACAATTCTATAACATTTTAATTGTAAGTACGCTCTTTGACATCCTAACTAATGGTTCCTGGTAAATTAATAAAAGCTATGTATTAAGTTTAAATCCAAGATAAGGTAAAGATTGCCATTTTAATATCCCATCCATATCCTTTATCTTCCTACAGGGGCTTTCAGGCCAGTAGTTTTAATAACATGCATGAATGAAGATGCTCTTTTTTAACTCAAATGGTGGCAAAGAGTTTTTCCTTTATATTAGCAGGCAATCAATTCCAATAGCTTTTTAATGCTTTCTTAAAGAATCAATTTTAAAGCAGCCGCTCTTCAGGGGACCCTCTTAAACTTCTTCACAGCCGGTCTCCTAATTTTCTATTACAATGCAATCTAAAGCTGCTACAAAAATAATGCAGATAATGTTTGCTGGGTAATGATTTCCAATTTCCCCATCCCATGTACCCTGTTATTAGGAGGATCATCTTGGTTGTGTAAATTAATTTTCAATTCACTTCAGGGGAACATTACAATGATTTATTCAACAATGGTATAGAAGAAAGTGTTGAGGGAGGGGTTACCAATCTGAGAAACAGATCAATTTGTTTTGATTATCACCATGTTGAAGAGAAAAGAAAGAGGATGACAACCCAAAGAATCATCTGAATATGTTCATTAAATGTTATCTGAACACCATCACCATGATGCAATACTAGGTTGTCACATTGCATTACATGATCGTAGAAAAAGCATACTGTTTATGACCCACCTCTATTTAGAGGTTAAAAAATTTGAACAGGCGGGAAGATTCTTTTATAGAATATTTCAGTCATATTCCTTTAATTCAATAATATATATATATGTATATATATATATTTATACACATATATGTATGCAATAAAATTTGGTGAAAATGAGGACATAGATTTGAAGGCAAATGAAAAGGCATATGTTGGAGGGTTTCGACAGAGAAAATGGATGGGAAAAATATTGTAATCCTATTATAATCTCAAAAAAGTTAAATTTTATTAAAAAATAAGTTTTCTAAGTGCATTATAGCCAGCAAGGTAGAGCAATATAAAAGTATAAAACCAAATTTCCATAATCACTATGTTGTAACTATGAGAAGCAACTTTCTTTCATCATTATTTCATACAAATTGCTCCAGGATTGCTTTTGTTCAATTATTCTTATAATAGTTCATAAAGGTTTCTTTTTTTTTCTGTGAAAGTTTTACTGATCTATGCCTTAATCAGCACTTACGTGTATTAGTCATTGGAATCAAATTTAATCATGTTCATGTGCAAATAAAACTCAGTTTCCTCATGACCCTTATTCAAGTAAGTCTATGAACTGCCCTGCCACAAGCAATTTTATGGAAGCTAGAGAGTACAGAAAGCAAAGGAAGCGCTGAAGGAACATGCAATGAGGAACAGAGTGTTTAAAGAATGGATGAAATCCTGAGTGAATGGGCATTGTTGACATAGCCACTAATATAAAGTGAACTTAGCATGACTCCTGGAGCTAGACAGCAGAATAGAGATTGTACAAACATAACAACAATAATAAAAACAATACATATAATGTATATAATAAAATATTATATATTGTATATCATAGATCACATATCACATATTATATATTACATATATCACATTACACATCATACATATAAATTACACAATGTATAACATATTAATATGTACAGAAAATATTTATATTTATATAATATATTTAATATATATTTCTTATTATATAATGTAAAAATTTATGAAGTAAAATATATAATATAAATAAGTAATATATATAATACACAATATAATTAATATATGGTATAATGCATGAAATATAAATATTTAATATAATGAATATGTAATATGCAATAATATCATGGATTATATGTAATATATCATGTATAGTATGTAATATGTAATAAACATAGGCTATTTAAAGTGTACTATATACTGTGTATCATGTACCATATGACACATGACATATAACGTAACACAAAACCTGTAACACAAAACATATACATATAATGGGATTTTAGTCACATGTGACAGGAATATTAAGGATAGCAGAGGAGGGTATGGGAGGAGCCAGGAGAAGGGGATTCTACTGCAACATACTTGGGTTGAAAATGCCATAATGATATCTAATGGTTTGCGTGCTAATAAACCTTACATAATATTTTACAAAAGAAAAGAAACTGTTCTATCTGGAAAAAATTATGCCAACAATCAGTCATGGATTAGGATATCTTACAACAGAGGAGGTCTACAGGAAGATTCAAAAGTTTGAGTTTGAGTTGGAAGGTTGAATTTCTATGAATCTGATAGACAGTATTTTACAAAACTGTTCAGAAACTTTCTTATTTCCATATAATATTTTTAGATATAACACACAAGTCTGTGTTCTTGGTGTGATTTCTAAGTCAGAGCCCAGCTTTTCTCTGAAGTGAGAATGGATGAAGTGAAGTGGTTCTGTACATACAGGTTGTGCTCAACCTAGCATGTGCAAGAAACCTGGGTCTACTACAACTAAAGTAGTATGTATGCATTGAGACACAGTCTTCTCATCTACAGGCTGAGGACACTCATTCCCTCCAGTCGTGTGGAGTTCTTGAGTTGAATAGGAGAGAAAATGTACTCCTGCCAAGTTTGAAAGTAGTGTTCACCCAGGGTTAAGATCATGAAATTGTCAGCCTAGGTCCAGCATGTTTAAGTGCTACAGGCTTGGCAGTGGCTTGCTACCCAGGATGAATGGATCCCTGGGAACTAGAAACTATAGGTGTAGAAAAGTGATTTTACTGAAGATGTGCAGTATGGAACTCAGTGTTATCTCTAGGGAGCTAGCTTGTATCGGGACCTCCTTGTCAAAACTGTGTGGAGTATTTGTTCTTGGCCATGGGATGGATCTCAATTTGGGGCAGTTATGGTTGGCTATTCCCTTAGTCTCTGCTCTATCTTTGTCCCTGTACATCTTGTAGGCAGGACACACTTTAGATCAACGGTTTTATATGTGGGTTGTTGTCCCTATCCCTCCACTGGGAGTCCTGCCTGGCTACTGGAAGAGGCCACTTCAGGATCCAGCTCCCCCACCCCCACCCCCACCCCCGATAGGAATCTCAGCTAGCATCATCCCTCACAGATACTCTGGGGTTGCTCCCCATCCCAGATCTTTGGCACACCCTAGTGATTGCACCCCCCACCCCAGCCAATCTCCTTTCTCTCCCCTGCTCTCTCTTCATATGATTCCTCTACTCCCCCTCACCCTGCTCTTCTCTCCATCCCTTTTTCCACACAGTTCCCTCCTTCCATCACTTTCAATATGTACTTTGTTTCTCTTTCTGAGAAAAATTCGATCATCCTCTTTTGGGCCCTGCTTGTCTTTGGGTCTGTTGATTATAGCATGATTATTCTGAACATTATGGCTAATATCCACTTATAAGTTAGTACATACTATTCATGTGCTTTTGGGTGTGTGTTACCTCTCTCAGGATGATCCCTGACACTATTAATGATACTTTGTCGTGTATGCAGACAGGAAACTAGCATAGCTGTCCTCTCAGAGGTTTCACCCAGCAGTCAATGGAAAGAGATGCAGAGACTCACACCTAAATGTTAGATAGAGTTTGCGGAGTCTTACGGAAGGGTTAGGAGAAAGAATGGGGAATCTAAATAGGACAGGGGCTTCACAAGAAGACCAACATAGTCAACTAACCTGGACCCTCAAGGAGGCTGCTAGAGACTCAATCCCCAACCAAAAAGTGAGCATGGGCTAGACCTTGGCCCCCTGCACATATGTAGAAGATGAGCAGCTTGGTCTTCATGTTGATCCCCCAATAACTGGAGCAGGGGCTGTACCTGAACCTGCTGCCTGCCAGCATCTGGATCTCACACCTCCTGCAAATGCACCTTGTTTGGCTTCAGTGGAGAGGATGCACTAGTCCCATAGCAACTAGATGTAGGTATGGGTGTGTGTTGGGGAGAATGTTTGGTTATCAGAAATTGACACCAAGAGGATGCCTTCCCAAAGAGAAGGGCAAAGTGGAATTGCTGGATGACTTGTGATAGAGTATATTGGAAGGAGAGGAAGGGCTAACATTGGGCTATGGAGTGACTAAATACATAAATTTCATAATAATCATAATCATAATAAATAACCAAGTGTCAGTAGTCAGTCAGACCAGAGCATATGAGATTTCTTTCTCTTTACAGTAGCTCATTGTAAGACCTGCCATCCTGCTACATAGAGGTTTTCACTGTTGTATATCTAGACCTTTTACACCCTAAGAATTCTAACCTTGTAGGCAGAGAGAACTACAGCAGAACATGCCAGAATACTAGATCTACAACCTGGGTGCTAATGCAATGTTCTCACATTTGGATTATAAGGATTCAAACAAGTCCATCCTCTCCATTATAATGAACCTTAAGCTATTGTCCTATTGTTTGTAGCACAAGATAATTTCTGGAATCAATACCTTGAAGAAGCATAAAGATTCAGAGAGATATACAGTTTCTCTTCATCTCTTTTTAAAGTCATTATTGGCGTACTGCTCATATACTGGATTGAAAAACATACAAAGTGACAATTAAATAGATACCCTTTATCTCTCTTTATTGATGCTTTACACATTACAAACTTGAAGAGACTCTGCATATAAATGCATATGTCTTCTAGGTTGAGATGTTCAGTGCAGATGAAAAATTTGTAATGCTTTAAATTGTGCTAGTGTTAAAATGATGTTGTGGCAGATAGAAGCTTTTTATATTGAAAGCTGCATTTATCAGAGTTGATTGTATAGATTTTGAAATGTCATTAGGTTTCTTGCATAAATTTGAATATCTATTATCTAAGCTGTTGAAGACCCCATCCTGACATTAAAGGACATGCAAACTACTTTCGTTAACTCTTGTTGAGTTGTAACAGCAAACTGACATCTTGAGTCAGAAGTAATCATACCTAAATTTTCTCCCTGTATGAGAGACATTACAATCAATTTCAAATCTGGGTAAAAGTGAAATCAGACTGCAGGTTTACTAATGCTTTGTGTGAAAATGAAGATGTGGAGTGTCAGCTCATTTTTAGGGAAAATTATGATGGCCTGGTGTAAAAATGCAAGCTGTAGCCACAACAGCAGCCACTTATGAGGATTTGAGGACAACCTCAAGGAGGAGGCCGACATCATCAGTTTCACTGAACAAGAGGATGGGTATTTTATTTTTCAACAAAACTTGAAACTTAACTGGGAGATAATGTAATTTAAAAATAGATCAGTGCCAAAAAGACAATGCAGCAGATAAAGGTACCGATGTCTGATCAAGGGTTTGATCAGGACTTAAATAATAGAAGGGGAGGACGGACCCAAACATTGTTCTCTGACCCAAACAACAAGT
>NC_034598.1:2819846-2828864 GCF_900095145.1 Mus pahari | reverse complement strand
GTTTGATCAGGACTTACATAATAGAAGGGGAGGACGGATCCAAACATTGTTCTCTGACCCAAACAACAAGTACATGGTTGTGAATCACACACACACACACACACACACACACACACACACACACACACACATGCACACACACACATGAGCATGAGCACACACATGAACACAAATGCACTGATACATGCTCACAAACATAGGTCAAGAAAACGCTTTTAAAAAAACAGACCATTACATATCTGAAATTCTTCTAAGAAAATGTGGGAATGCCATAGACAGAAATTCAAGCTTCAGTCACTGATAGCAGAGTTTCTTCTGTGCCCTGTGAGTTCCTCAGTGACAAAGAATCATATTTCATTTGAAGACACAGTACATGATGATGCCAGTGGTTTTAACAATGGGACAGAGATTGGCCCTACATTTGCCACAAATAACTCTCTTATTGAATGGTCAACTACACTGGGGCATTGAGACTTCACCGGACCAAGGTCCTCTCCTCCCATTGATGTCTGACAAGGCCATTCTCTACATATGCAGCTGGAGCCATGAGTTCCTCCATGCTTACTCTTTGGTTGGTGGTTTAGTTCCAGGGAGGTCTGGGGGTGGGTATGGTTGGTTAACATTGTTGTTCTTCCTATGAGTTGCAAACCCTTTCAGCTCCTTCAGTCCATGCCAGGCAGGGAGGCAGAAGTGGGTGGGTAGTAACTACCCTAAAAGAAGAAAGGGGAGGGAGAATGGGATAGGAGGTTTCTGGAGGGGGAACTGGGAAAGAGGATAACACTTGAAGTGTAAATAAATAAATATCCAATAAAAAAGAAATACAGCAGAAAACAAAATAAAATAAAATAAAAAGGCAACTCGTTTCTGAATTGGTTAACATCCCTTTAATTATCAATTAAAAATAAAGCAGCTACAAAAGATGCTACCCAATCTGTATATCTTCTGGCATGAGTAAGTTTCACCTGTCACTCAGCTCTCTAGAAACTGTAATACTGTTTTCATGAAGTGAAATACATTTTAAAGAATGGTTAGATTGTCATTGTGGAGCTAACTTTGTTCTGTTGAAGAGAAAGATAACTGTGGCAAATGTAATCAAATAAAACACAAATTCAATAAAATGAAAAAAGAAAGGTCAATTATAAAATTGTAGCAGGATCTTTTAATTGAATCATGGTTAATGAGTTGTCTAAGGAAAGAGTGTAAGTCTATTTGACTGTTGACATAAAAATTCCTCACAGCTTAATTTGTCCAACAACTTAAAATAAGAATTGAAAAAAAAAACATTAGAAACAGTGGTTTAACAGAGATTTTGACATGTAAGGGAACATAAGTAAAGCAGTATAAATATAAAGTATAAATTATATGTGCCAGTTCTCTGAGCATCCTTTTCTTGCTGAAATTTATATATTTCCATATTACAACATTTCAGCTTGAAATACAAACAAGACAATGAATGAGCAAATCCAGAATAAAAGTGAATCAGTCACAGGTAATAAATAACTAATACTGGTCATTTTGAATTGGTTTTAAGTTTATTTGGTGTAAGTGGGTGCAGCAAGAAAACACCAGTGACTATCTGTGGAAAGAAACAGATAAATAAAAATGAAAAAAAAAGAAAGGAAGGAAGGAAAGAAGGAAGAAAGTAAGAAAAACAAAAGAGGAAAGGAGGGAAGAAAAAGGAAGGAGGGAGGGAGAGAGAAGAGAGAGAGAGAGAGAGAGAGAGAGAACCCTGCCTGTTTGGCAGCACCAGGCTGTAAGAGCTTGTTGGGTTCTAGAGGGGTAAATAAATAATGGTGGGTGTTGAAGGAGATAGCTCAGACACTCAAGCAGCCATAGGGCTATCCTGGGACTCTGCTGGGCTGGGAAGACACCCTCAGAGGCTGTTTGGAACATTCAGCTGTGGACTGCTCAGTCAGGGGTGTTCACCATCTTCAGAGAGATGCTTAAAGTTTCTGCATCCCAGCTAAACCAAGTCTCCTAGTGAAACCAAGGCCAGGTGAAATCTGGACCACAACCCTAAAATACTGCCATCAGCACTGCCATTTTGAAGCCTGATTTGGGGACCTAGCACTTAGAACTTCATGAAAACAGATTATGACGTTTTACTTCATTTTGACTCTTTTTTTTTTTTTTAGGGAACTTTTTTCTTAGTATATGTGAAAATTTTTATAATTTACTGTCAACCTACAATAAAATGACTCTATCTCTGCCAAAAAGTTATTAATTCTTAGTTATTTTATAATACACTCAGATTCATTCTCATCCTTAATGCCATAGCTAAAACCCTTAAACAAAATATTTGTTATTGCCTTGAACATGCTAAATTAATAATTTCAAATATAAAAATGTTTAATTATCACAAAACTATTATGAGGAAGGAAATATTATTGCTCCCATTTTAAAGATGGGAAAACTGAGGGACAATTTACTTGGAAGGAATGTCTACTTGGTAGGAAGACATTCAAGTAGTAAACACAGGAACCATAGACATGAGACTGTGATGTCAGGGTTTATGTTCTTAGCTACTGGTCTGTCGTATTCATGCTTACATCAAAAATATTCAGATGTATTTGTGTGCTTCTATATATCATTATGTGGGTGTACACTTATACATACAGAATAAAACAGTAAATTTAGATTACCTGCTGTTCCTTTGGTGTCCCCTTTTCCTGTAGAGAAGCCAGAATGCATATTTCACAGGTCACTTTTCCCATGTGGCTTTAGCTCACAGCTGCTATGTGGAAGCACTACCTGGGGGTGGAAGGGAGATATAGGAGACTGTGTTCTGGAGTCATGGCTGTAGCCAAACATATGAAAAAATGTGAAGGTCATAGAAACTCTCAAGTGGAGTTTTCACTTGATACTTGGAACACTGATGAAAGTTTTTTGGAGACTTGGCAAATTGTAGAAGCTCCTATGAGACCCACCTGCTGCAAATCTGTTCATTAAGATCTGTAGAGGCTCTTTTGGCCTTCTGACCTTGTTAGAGCTCCTCGAGATGTTTGTCGTATCTGGAATGCTGAGAGCATTATTTCATTTCATGGCCATGATGAATATAATCATAAAGCAGTCTAGCATAGACATTGAGGACATTGACTGTTTCCAGACATACTTAGTGCCTTTAACATAATAAAGATGACTCAAAGTATCCAAATCTAAACTTAGTCATTTGTAAAATATAGACAGTAACAGTGCTTATTGGACAATGGCTTACGAATGTTAAACGTACCAAGCCATGGATTTAGTATAGTGCAGGAGTTTGCCCCTGTTACAAAGCTGGAGTTTTGCCTTAGAAACATTATTCACATTTTCTTCTGTGTCATCACCTCTACAGGAAATTAATGCTGAATTTTAACTGTGCAAATTAAATGGAAACTAAGATAATTTGATGGAATCTATTTTGGCTCATTTAAATGAATAAATACTTTCCCTAAAATAGGAAAATAATGTAGGTTCATTGTAAAAAGACTAAAAATATAGAAATGTTTCAAGTCTGTTAATGGTATCCTCACCATGTAATATCAACCCATTTGTAGTTCTTTGTCTATTTTTATACAATTTCCTATTCATTTGTATGTTTATAAGAAGACCAAATTATACTTGCTTTCCCTACATTTTTAACTTAAAACAATACCAATTTATATAGCTCGTCAACGCTTCTTCAGTACTTTCTTCGTACATTTCTGTTCTTTCACAGCTCACAAACACACCAAGCTGGCCATCTCTCTCCACTATCCTCTCTTATCCACCTTCCACTCAAGATGAACCATTTTCCAGTGACTTTTGGCTTCTTTGATTCTGGGCTTTCTTGGTCTCCTTTAGGTTTCTTTTTAAACCACTAATTTAGAGGGCACACAGCTACCTCTGCTGCAGAAATCACTTCCGGTGTGTGAGTTATGACAATCAGATCTGTCAGGCAATGACTTAAATTACGTTCAGGGCTGTATGGTACTCTGCTATGTCTCTTGTCAGTGAATGCTGCTTACTTCCAAGTTATGTGCTCTACAAAAATGTCTCAGCCAGTATCCATGAAACTTTCAAAAATGGGGCTGGAGAGATGGCTCAGCAGTTAACAGCACTGACTGTTCTTCCGAAGGTCCTGAGTTCAAATCCCAGCAACCACATGGTGGCTCACAACCATCCATAATGAGATCTGATGCCCTCTTCTGGGGTGTCTGAAGACAGCTACAGTGTACTTAAATATAATAAATAAATAAATAACTCTTTTAAAAAAAAAGAAACTTTCAAAAATCAAGTAATTTTATATTACTAGAATAAGAATTTGAACAAGTAGTTCTTGGGTCACATTCAATAGGCATTTTCAGTTTCAGATCATATCATCAACTACCCCAAAGAAAGTGTCAATAGGTTTCTACACTCAATCAGAATATATATGAAAGTTTGCCATAAACTTTTGATATGTTTTGGACAGTAAAAGCAGAACTGTCATTCTATTTATACAACTAAGTTCATAGATGATTAAAATGTCTCATCCAATTTTTGTCCAATGGTCATTATCTCTAGTGAGTCTCTGGCCAATCTCAAATGGCAGTCACAGAAATTGTCTACTGATTCTGCTGGGGGCCAGAAATCTGCGTTATTAATACAAGGAAGAAAAAAATCACATGCTTTAGATGGCAGCCTTGGATATCACAGACCTGATATGCACATGTACTGAAAGTAAACAGGAGTCTGAGGTAAGTTTCTGTTCCACTACAGGACGTTTTGACTAAATGGCAGGAAGATGTCACCATACGGAGAAGGTAACCAATTTTTTTTTCTAGAAAAAAAAATGCCTTAATAACATTGACTTATATTTATTAGAGGCATTAAAGGCCTATGCTGAATATTAATAAAGAAATGATTTTTATCTAGAAATCTACTTTTATGATAAGAAAATAAGAAAAATTGAAACTCATAAATTAAAGTGCTAAGTTTTTGAGTGAAAAAAATTCCTGCATACCCAATTTTTTTATGAGCTTTCAAATAGTTGAATGATAAGACCTTCTGTGCAGAATTATTTAAATTTAGGTTAAGTTGTTGTGAGACTATGTGTTCATCGATTAATGGCCATGAGAGAAAGCACAGATTCAGTTACTGTCTTGGGCCATTTCATAAATGTGAAATGATACCATGGGCCAAGAGAAAGAGACATAGTTTTCTGCTAGATGTGACTGCATAGAAGGCCCTGCTTCAAGACTCATGTCTACTAATTTAGTATAAATTAGAAGTTTAACAAGGGCCAAAGCTGCTTTAGGCTGTTTGAAATAGAACATTAATTTCTCAAAAAGACAATATTTTTGCCCTCTAATTAGGGTCGTAATAATGTGGGCAGCTGAGGCTGAGATCCCTGAATTAAAAGTTATATGTCTAGGACATCACAAGTAGATACAATGAAGGTCTTTTCTTTCTTTTTTTATTGGTTTAATAGTCTCATACTTGACATTTTTCTAGTGTTCTTTAACTGAATCTCTATACATTCAATTAAAAATAGATCTAATAAAAGAGCTCTAGGGTCGCAAAGGATTTTGGGCAAGATATTCCTAGTAGACTCATATTAATTTGACTTTGTTAGCTCTGTGCTAAAATTAGTTTGAAGACTGTGGGTGTCAGAAGAGGACTACGGGTATAGACTTTGCAAGAAAAATCTTGTCAATTTTAATTTAGAACATTTTACAAAAAATGTAATTTATATATTAGAGTTAAAGAGATCATACCTTTTCAGAGAAGGAAGGCCAGTTAAAAACTAGCTTTTATAGACTCATAAATAAGAGTCATCTAAATACACGTCTCATACATCATAAAGCAGGAGCATAGGCTGATATTCTTGTGCTATCCTAGGGCTCGGATTTACCTCCAGACGTGGGAACTCACATCTTGTGCTAGCCTAGGGCTTGGATTTACCTCCAGATGTGGGCACTCAAAAGGACCCTGCCAGTGGCAAGACATACCTACTGAAACGATCAGAGTTCAAGTCTTCTAGTTCAGCATACTTTGCTCATCTTGCCATGGAAGATTACTTCCCAGTAGCATTTCAAACACAAACTTTAAGTCTCAAGGACTGTCAGAATTTCACAGACTTCACACTTATGGTGCTTAACAAAGACAGGGTGCTCTGTCTCCTGGCACAGTGCAAGAATGCTTAAAACATAATGACAGAAATAGTAAACTGGAAATAAAAGGAGTCACAATAATAACACAAAGCTAAATAATAATAATAATAATAATAATAATAATAATAATAATAATAATAATAATAAAAGAACAGAGAACTGAGGTCAAATAAATCTTTCCTCTTTAAACATGTGATAAGGGCCACTAGTGATTTCAACAACAACAACAACAAAACAAAAAATATAAGAAAGCACTTATTGATTATAGCTTGGGCACGAACTCAGCAGAGAGTCCCAAGGACCCACAGAGGACTCTCCACGCTGCAGGCACCCTAGCACACCCAGGATCTTAAGATCAATGGTGAGTGTAATGCAACATTTGTTCCAAAAACCCCAGAGAGTCTTGGGCCAGCAGAAACAGGGACAAAGGAATCCCACACAACTAGCAGCTGGGGATTGTTCCCTTAGGGGCCAGTCCCCTGCCATCTTGGGTGCAAACTCAAGCAGGCCCTAGCATACCCAGGATCTTGGGATCACTGAGACCAGTGTACACAGTAAAGCACATGGGCCGCAGAAGCAAAAGAGCTTCTAGGACAGGGTGCCTTCGAGCCTTCATCCTCAGCCAGGAGGCAGAGCTGGAACCCAGACCCCTGGGCACCTTCCCTCCCAGAGGAGAGCTGGCCTTCAGGGAGGGCTCTGACTCCAGGACCAAGGAGGTAGATCTGAGCTCCAGACTTCTGTGCACCTTCCCTGCAAGAAGAGAGCTTGCCTGCAGAGAGTGCTCAGACCAATGGGACTCAGGAGAGAATTGGACTCCAGGGAGTGCTGACAGAGGCTAAAGAATCACAGGAGGAAGAAGCTCCAGCGAGAGACAGCTAGAACATCTAACACCAGAGATTACCAGATGGTGAAAGGTAAATGAAAGAATCTTACTAACAGAAACCAAGACCACTTGGCATCATCAGAACCCAGTATGCCCACCACAGCAAGTCCTGGATACAACAACATACCTGAAAAGCAAGATTCAGATTTAAAATCATATCTCATGATACTGGTAGAAGGTTTTAAGAAGGGCATTAATAACTCACTTAAAGAATTACAGGAAAACACAGCTAAATAGGTAGAAGTCCTTAAAGAGGAAACACAAAAATCCCTTGAAGAATTACAGGGAAACACACACACACACACACACACACATAAAACAGGTGATGGAATTGAACAAAACCATCCAAGATCTAAAAATAGAAGTGGAAATAGTGAAGTAAACCCAAGGGAGCCAACTCCAGAGATAGAAATCCTAGGAAACAAATCAGAACCATAGATGTGAGTATCAGCAACAGAATACAAGAGATGGAAGAGAGAATCTCAGGTGCAGAAGGTTCCATAGAAAGCATGGACCCAGCAATCAAAGAATATCCAAAATGCAAAAAGATCCTAACTCAAAACATCCAGGAAATCCAGGACACAATAAGAAAACAAACCTAAGGATAATAGGTATAGATGAGAATGAAGATTTTCAACTTAAAGGGCCAGTAAATATCTTCAACAAAATTATAGAAAAAAACTTCCCTAACCTAAAGAAAGAAAGGCCCATGAGCATACAAGAAGCCTACAGAACTCCATATAGACTGGACCAGAAAAGAAATTCTTTCTGACACATAATAATCAGGACAAAAAAATTGACTGAATAAAGATAGAATATTAAAAGCAGTAAGGGAAAAAGGTCAAGTAACATATAAAGGCAGACCTATTAGAATTACANNANACTTCTCACCAGAGATGATGAAAGCCAGAAGATCCTGGACAGATGTTATACAGACACTAAGAGAACACAAATACCAGCCCAAGCTACTATACCCAGCAAAACTCTCAATTACCATAGATGGAGAAACCAAAGTATTCCATCACAAAACCAAATTCGCACAGTTCTTTCTACAAATCCAGCCCTTCAAAAGATAATAAAGGGAAAACTCCAACACAAGGAGGGAAATAATGCCCTAGAAAAAACCAGAAAGTAATCCTTCAAAAAACCTAAAAGAAGACAGCCAAAAGAACAGAATCCCAGGGCTAACAACAAAAATGACAGGAAGCAACAATTACTTCTCCTTAATATCTCTGAATATCAATGGACTCAATTCCCCAATAAAAAGACATAGACTAATAGACTGGCTACAAAATCAGGACCCCACATTTTGCTGCTTACAGGAAAACCCACCTCAGGGAAAAAGACAGGTACTACCTCAGATTAAAAGGCTGGAAAACTATTTTCCAAGCAAATGGTGTAAAGAAACAAGCTGGAGTAACCATTATAATATCGAGTAAAATAAACTTCAAACCCAAAGTTATCAAAAAAGACAAGGAGGGGCACTTCATACTTATCAAAGGTAAAATCTTCCAAGATGAGCTCTCAATTCTGAATATCTATGCTCCGAATGCAAGGGCATCTACATTCATTAAAGAAGCTATAGTAAAGCTCAAAGCACACATTGCACCTCACACAATAATAGTGGGAGACTTCAACACCCAAATCTCATCAATGGATAGATCCTGGAAAGAGAAAATGAACAGAGACACATTAAAACTAATAGAAGTTATGAAAGAAATGGATTTAGAGATATCTACAGAACCTTTTATCCTAAAACAAAAGGATATACCTTCTTCTCAGCACCTCATGGCACCTTCTCCAAAATTAACCATATAATCAGTCACAAAACAGGCCTCAACAGATACAAAAATACTGAAATTATCCCATGCATCCTATCAGATCACTACGGACTAAAGGAGATTTTCAATAACAAAATAAATAATAGAAAGCAAACATTCACATGGAAGCTGAACAACACTCTACTCAATGATACCTTGGTCAAGGAAGAAATAAAGAAATTAATGACTTTTTAGAGTTTAA
>NC_034598.1:2785551-2817771 GCF_900095145.1 Mus pahari | reverse complement strand
CTAGACAAGGCTTCCCACTTTCTCCCTACCTATTCAATATAGTACTCAAAATCCTAGCCAGAGCAATTAGACAACAAAAGGAGGTCAAGGGGATACAAATTGGAAAAGAGGAAGTCAAAATATCACTATTTTCAGATGATATGATAGTTCATATAAGTGACTCTAAAATTTCCACCAGAGAACTCCTAAATCTGATAAATAGCTTCAGTGAAGTAGTGAAGTAGCTGGATATAAAATTAACTCAAACAAGTCAGTGGCCTTTCTCTAGTCAAAGGATAAACAGGCTGAGAAAGAAGTTAGGGAAACAACACCCTTCACAATACTCACAAATATTATAAAATACCTTGGTTTGACTCTAACTAAGGAAGGAAAGTTCTGTATGATAAGAACATCAAGTCTGAAGAAGAAATCAAAGATCTCAGAAGATGGAAAGATCTCCCATGCTCATGGATTGGCATGATCAACATAGTAAAAATGGTATCTTGCCAAAAGCAATCTACAGATTCAATGCAATCCCCATCAAAATTCCAACTCACTTCTTCACAGAGTTAGAAAGGCTGATTGCAAATTCATCTGGAATAACAAAAAAACCTAGGATAGCACAAACTCTTCTCAAAACTAAAAGAACCTCTGGTAGAATCACTATGCATGACCTCAAGCTGTACTACAGAGCAATTGTGATTAAAACTGCACTGTACCTGTACACTAACAGACAGGTACAGCAATGGAATAGAATTGAAGATCCAGAAATGAATGCAAACACCTATAGTCACTTGATCTTTGACAGGGAGCTAAAACCATCTAGTGGAAAAAAGACAACATTTTCAACAAATGGTGCTGGCACAACTGATAGTTATCATGTAGAAGAATGCCAATTGATCCATTCTTATCTCCTTGTGCAAAGTTCAAGTCTAAGTGGATCAAAGAACTCCACATAAAAACCAGATACACTGATACTTATAGAGGAGTAAGTGGGAGAAAAGCCTCGAAGATATGGGCACAGGAGAAAAAATTCCTGAACAGAACAGCAGTGGCATATGTTGTAAGATCAAGTATCGATAAATGGGTTCTCATAAAATTGCATAGCTTCTGTAAGGCTAAAGACGCTTTCAATAAAACAAAAAAGCTACAAACATATTGGAAAGTATCTTTACCAATCCCAAATCAGATAGGGGATTAATATCCAATATATATAAAGAACTCAAGAAGATAAACTCCAGAAAATCAAATAACTCTACTAAAAAATGGGATATAGAGCTAAATAAAGAATTCTCAACTGAGGAATACCCAATGGCTGAGAAGCACCTGAAAAAAAATATTTAACATCCTTAATCATCAGGGAAATGCAAATCAAAACAACCCTGAGATTCCATCTGATACCAGTCAGAATGGCTAGGATCAAAAATTCAGGTCACACCAGATGCTGGTGAGGATGTGGAGAAAGAGGTACACTCCTTCATTGTTGGTGGGGTTGCAAGCTGGTACAACCATTCTGGAAATCAGTCTGGTGGTTCCTCAGAAAACTGGACATAGTACTACTGAAGGATCCAGCAATACTTCTCCTGGGCATATACCCAGATGATGTTCCAACGGTAATAAGAACACACGCTCCACATGTTCATGGAAGCCTTATTTATAATAGCCAGAAGCTAGAAAGAACCCACATGTCCCTCAGCAGAGGAATGGATACAGAATATCTGGTACATTTACACAATGGAGTGTTACTCAGCAATTAAAAACAATGAATTCATGAAATTCCTAGGCAAATGGATGGATCTGGAGGATATCATCCTGAGTGAAGTAACCCTGTCACAAAGGAACACAGATGGTCTTCACTCACTGATAAGCAGATATTAGCCCAGAAACTTAGAATATTCAAGATACAATTTGCAAAACACATGAAACTCAAGAAGAAGTATGACCAAAGTGTGGATACTTTGCTCCTTTTTAGAATGGAGAATAAAATACCTATGGAAGGAATTACAGAAACAAAGTTCGGAGATCAAAGAAGGAAGGACCATCCAGAGATGGCCCCACCTGGGGATCCATCCCATATACAACCACCAAACCCAGATACTATAGCATATGCCAGCAAGATTTTGCTGACAGGACCCTGATAAAGCTCTCTCTGTGAGGCTATACCAGTGCTTGGCAAATACAGAAGTGGACTAACAGTCATCTATTGGATGGAACACAGGGCCCCTAATGAAGGAGCTAGATAAAGTAACCAAGGAGATAAAAGGGGTCTGCAACCCTATAGAAGAAACAACAATATGAAATAACCAGTATCCCCCAGAGCTCTGTCTCTAGTTGCATATGTAGCAGAGGATGGCCTAGTCTGCCATCAATGGGAGGAGAGGCCCATGGTATTGCGAAGATCATATGCCCCAGTACAGGGGAATGCCAGGTCCAGAAATTGGGAGTGGGTGGGTTGGGTAGCAGGGTGGGGGAGTATATTGGGGTCATTAGGGGTAGCATTTGAAATACAAATGAAGAAAATATCTAATAAAAAAACACTTATTAATCCCTAAGGTGTTCACAGTGAGTTTTAGCACAAGCACAGGGCTTGGAGACTTTCTGTAGAAAATGATAGATCTTAGTCCTGGAGAAGGATTGACTGTAGTCTGAGTGGTACATCCTTCCATCACAGAGTGGTCAGCAGGTGCATAGTATCCATGTTCTCAATGTTGGAAAATACAATGGGCTCAAGTATTTACTCTTCTGGTTCTTTTAATTCTCTGGGAAAATCTCAATTTCTTTATCACTGCTTATTTCAGGCTACATTTGAGGTAAATATCTGAGCTAATTTTTATTCTTGGGTTTTATAATTTTAAGATATTTTCTTGACTTTTTGACAGGACATAGAGAAAAAGAAAACTTAGTTCAAAAAAAGTGTGAGTACCGATCCGTGTCATCCATTAAATATTGATAACTTCTCATCACCGATCTAATGCTAAAAGGTATTATTCCTGCTAGGTCAACCAGTCTGAAATGGAAACAAAGTTGTTCTAATTCCCCTGAGGTTTGCAATATGTGTCTGGACAAGCAGGCAAGTTACTTATTCAAGTGGGAACTCAAGTGAGGGTGAAATAGGATGTAGTTTTGTCTTCTTTTCCAACTAAAGACATTTAGATTATAGGAGCAGCTTAGCTGGTTTGAACTCTTCTTGATAAATATGTCCATTAAACTGGACATTGAACAAAGCTTTTAGTAAGTTTAAAGAGAAAGAATGAATCCCTTAAAATAAAGAATATCAAATATCAGTATTGATATGTTGGGAACCAGAATTGTACTGTGAAGGTTATTTTCATTCTTTAGCTGTTAACACGACCTTCAGAACATCACTTTACTCAATTTATCTGACATGCAACAACCTCTTCTCAAAATATGATTGATGGTAACATTGATCTATTCACTTGACATTTCTGTGAGGCACAAATGAAATTATGAATGGGTAAGGGTCTTAAAGTACTGTGCAAAGCTTTTCTCCCTCTCAGTTTTGATTACTACTTTAAAATTAAATCTATATAAATTTATATCATTGTGATATCTCTTTGCCTATCCATGAGCACAAATATTTTGAATATGAAGTTATAAAAGAGTCACTCAGTATCATTAGACTCAGTTCTTAAGAAGCAGTGACCTACCTGTGTCCCGCGCCAACCGTCTCGCCAGCAAGAACGACGCGGCACACAAACAGGATCCTTCTGTAGCAAAGCTTTTATACTCTTGAGAGGGAGAGCACAAGCTTCCAAAAAACGGAGACCCTGAGCAACAAAACTGCCTCCCTTATATAGGAGCTCTACTCCGCCTCGGACGTGGCGCTGATGGATTGGCACAGGTCGAATCATACGATGTGATGTCAGAGGCGAGCACTCNGGCCCTTAGGGTGTGGCCTGGCTTACGCATGCGCAACATAGTATCACTCCCAGCAACGGCTGTAACGGCTATGTGAGGCCGGCTATGTGAGGCGGCGCTCCACATACCTGTTTTAAGTTATATGCACAGTATGAAATAAAATACATGTAAGCATATATATTAAGCAATTTTATTTCATATGCATATGGTATATATTATGAAAATTCAAATTATTTCTTAAGTCTTTCCTTTAGGGGATAACTGCAATTGTATTCTGAAGCTCTCAACCCTTTCCCTGTGTTCTCTCTTAATATACTGGTTTTAATGTCTAATGTTTTCTGTGCTTCACCTCTTAGTTTTATCTAATCATCTTTTATACATTGTCTGTTGTAATTAGTGTGGTTTCTACAATATAATTGATTAAGCAATTTTTACTCCTACACACAAAAGAAACCTAGTTTTTGAGTTTTGTTATTTTAATTCGAGGAGGCAAAGGTTTTTTTCCCATTCCATAGACTATCTCTTCCTTCGCTAGATTAATGGTTTCTTTTGCTATATAGAAACTTTAAAGATTTTGATGCCCCATATGATGATTATTTGCCTTATTCTCTGACTGTCCTTACTTATGACAATTATGTCAAATGTTTCCTCCTCCCAACAGTTTCAATGTTTCAGGCCTTATGTTTAGACTATTGATTCATTTAGATTTGACTCTTTTTTGCAGGATTAGATATAAGAAACTACTTACATTCTCCTGCTTGTGGATGTCCAGTTTTACAAATACAATCTTAAAGAAAGTGTCTTTTATTCTAGTATTTTCAAATATATGATTGCTATAGCTGTGTAGGTTTGTGTCTGGTTACTCTGTCCTATTTCATGGGCCTATGTGTCATAGGCTTTTAAGCCAGTGTCATACATTGTAAATTTTTTCTAGTAGATTCCAGGGAGGAATGGGGAGGTGGGCTAGTAGACACAGGATGGTTTTGGGCTAGGGAAATCATTGGAGAGATGAAGAGAAGGCAGTGAAGTAAGGATCAGCCAAATTTAAGTGTGAATGGAAATATCACTAGGAAAGCAACTACTTTGAGACAAATTTAAAAATTAAAATCAAAATAGAAAAAAATATTTTTCCAATTTTATTAGTTTAGTAAATATAAGGTAATGACATTTATGGAGGCTTTAAGAGACATATTTTAAGCAAGTTCCACATAACACGTTCCTGGAGAACAGTTAATAAGTACTCCAGATAGTTAATAAATTCTAAATTTGCACCATCAAGGACTTTCCAAGAAAGTAATGGAATAAATTCTGTACCTCATTCATTTAAATAGTTCTGACCAGAACAATTCTGATTACATTCTTTTAATTTCCTTCCTGCAATTTCTTCATTAAATTTGTCCATTTCTCCACACAGTTAACAAATTGGCTGCTATTTCTGCTTATCTTCATGGTCAATTACGCATTGATCAGCTTATTGAATGTGTAGCAATTTGATTTTGTTGTTAAGAATAACTGCACATCATATTTTGTCTGCTGCATTTGTGAACTCAGTGGTATAAACAAAGACATGAATAACTTTTAAACTGTGTTTAAGGTACTTCACATTTGCAAAGGTTTCTTCGACTGTTGAATCTGAACATTAAGTAAAGTTTAATCTGGGTAACTCTTGTTATCACAGACAAGACATTAAAGGCAAAATTTGAGATGAAATATAATCTAATGTGTTTGGTCATAAGAAATAAGCGACTGCATAACATCTATATCAAACAGGTGGATGTGACTGCTGGATGAGATGTGTTAGCATCTGTTATTATTCATCACCTGTGTGAAGAGGAATGATGCATTTTACAATAGTGTTGTTCTTATTATTTGGCCATTTGAGAAAAGTTTACTGACTCTTGCTAGAGTGAGTTCTGCTCTGTAATGAGAATTCAGAGCTATCCTCTACCTGTACTTCCAGTACCTTCTCTTTCTCACGTAAAAGCTTTCCTTTTTAAATCAGAGCATCAGAGACCTTTCCACTGAAACTTAATATCCCTGATAATCATAGACTACCATATATATGGATTTTCCTTTTTATTGGACATTTTCTTTATTTACATTTCAAATGTTATCTCCTTTCCAGGTTATCCTTCAGGGACCCCCTATCCCACGCCCTCTCCCCCTGCCTCTATGAGGGTGCTCCACTACCCACCCACTCCTGCCTTCCTGCCCTGGCATTCCCCTACACTGGAGCATAGAACTCCCTCAAGCTCAAGGGCCACTGCTCCCAATGATGTCCAAAAAGGGCATCCTCTGCCACATATGAGGCTGGAGCTATGCATACTCTTTGGTTGGTGGTCCAGTCCCCGGGAGCTCTGTGGGCAGGAGGTAGCGATCAGGCCAGTTGACATTGTTGCTACCCCCACAGGGCTGTAAACTCCATCAGCTCCTTGAATCCCTTCTCCAACTCCTCCATCAGGGACCCCATGCTCACTCCAATGGTGTCTGTGAGCATATACCTCTATTTGTCAGGATCTGGCAGAGCCTCTCAGGAGACAGCCATATCAGGCTCCTGTTTGCAAACACTTTCCAGCATCCAGAATATCATCTGTTTGGCAACTGTATATGGGATGGATTCCCAGATGGGTCAGTCTCTGGATGGCCTACCTTTAGTCTCTGTTCCACTTTTTTCCCATATTTCCTCCTGTGGGTATTTTGTTCCCCTTTCTAAGCAGGACTGAAGCATCCATACTTTGGTCTTCCTTCTTCCTGAGCTTTATGTGGTGTGTGAATTGTATCTAGGAAATTCCAAGCACTTGGACTAATATCTTCTTATCATTGAGTTCATACCATCTGTCTTCCTTTGGGACTGGGTTATCTCATTTAGGATGATATTTTCAAGTTCCATCCATTTGTTTTTAATGGCTTAGTAGTATCCCATTGTGTAAATGTACAACATCTTCTGTATCCATTCCTAGGTTGAGGGAAATCTGGGTTGTTTCCAGCTTCTGGGTATTATAAATATGGCTGCTATGAACAGAGTGGAGCATGTGTCTTTATTATATGTTGGAGTATCTTCTGGGTATATGCCCAGGAGTGATATAGCTGGGTCCTCAGGTCCTATGTCCAATTTTCTGAGGAACTGCCAAACAATTCTCCAAAGTGGTGGTACCAGCTTGTAATCCCACAAAGAATGGAGTTGTGTTCCTCTTTCTCCACATCCTAGCTAGCATCTGATGTCACCTGAGCTTTTTATCTTAGCCATTCTGACTGGTATGAGGTGAGATGTCAGGGTTGTTTTGATTTGCATTTCCATGATGACTAAGGATGTTGAACATTACTTTAGGTAATTTTTGGCCATTTGAGTTTCCTCATTTGAGAATTCACTGTTTACTTCTGTTCCCCATTTTTTAAATAGGGTTATTTGGGTCTCTGGAGACTACTTTCTTGAGTTGTTTGTATATATTGGATGTAAGCCCTCTATCAGATGTAGAATTGGTAAAAATCTTTTCCCAATCTGTTGGTTGCCACTTTGTCCTATTGACAATGTCCTTTGCCTTACAGAAGCTTTACAATTTTATGATGTCAAATTTATCAATTCTTGATCAATGGAATAGAACCGGCCTGTCTCTGTATGAATACCATGCAGTTTTTATCAGTATTGCTCTATAATACAGCTTGAGGTCAGGAATGGTGATTTCCTTCAGAAGTTCTTTTATTGTTGAGAATAGTTTTTCATTATCCTGGATTTTATGTTATTCCAAATGAAATTGAGAATTTCCCTTTCTAACACTATGAAGAATTCAGTTGGAATTTTGATGGAGATTGCACTGAATCTATAGATTTGTTTCATCAATGTGGCCCATTTTACTATAATAATCCTGGCAGTCCATGAGCATGGGAGAGCTTTCCAACTTCTGAGGCCTTCTTCAAATTCTTTTTTTTCAGAGACTTCAATTTCTTGCTGTCCAGATTTTTCACTTGTTCGGTTAGACTCACACCAAGATATTTTATATTATTTGTGACTATCGTGAAAGGTGTTATTTCCCTATTTTCTTTCTCAGCCTATTTATCCTTTGAGTATAGGAAGGCTACTAACATGTTTGAGTTGATTTTATATTCAGCCACTTTGCTGAACTTATTTATCAGCAGTTTTCTGGTGGAAATTTTGGGGTCACAAACAGTGATATTTTGATTTCTTCCTTTCCAATTTGTATCTCTTTGACCTCCTTTTGTTGCTCTAGCTAGAATTAAAAGTACTATAATATATAGATAGGAAGAGAGTGGGCAGCCTTCTCTAGTCCCTAATTTTAGTGAGATTGCTTCAAGTTTCTCTCCATTTAGTTTGATGTTGGCTACTGGTTTTCTGTATATTGCTTTTACTGTTTAGGTATGGGTATTGAGTTACTGATCTTTCCAAGACTTTTACAATGAAGGGATTTTGAGTTTTAACATCTGCCTTTTCAGCATCTAATGAAATTATCATGTGGTTTTTGATTTTTGTTTCTTTATGGAGTGGATTATGTTCATGAATTTCAGTATATTGAATGATCCTTGCATCCTTGGGATGAAACCTACTTGGTCATGGTGAATGATCACTTTGTTGTGTTCTTTGATTTGGTTTGTGAGAATTTTTTTTGAGTATTTTTGCATTGATATTCATAAAGTAAATTGGTCTATAGTTCTCTTTCTTTGTTGAGATTTTGTGTGGTTTTGTTATCAGCATAACTGTGGATTCAAAGAAAAATTTGGTAGTGTTCCTTCTGTTTTTATTTTATGGAGTATTTTGAAGAGTATTGATATTATGTCTTCTTTGAAGGTCAGGTAGGATTCTGCACTAAACCCATCCTGGGTCCTGGGCTTTTTAAAAAAAAATTTATTTTTATTTATTTATTTATTTATTTATTTATTTATTTATTTTTGGTTGGGATACTTTTAATGACTGACCCTATTTCCTTACAGGTTATGGGAAAGTTTAGATGGTTTATCTGATCCTGATTTAACTTTGGAACCTAGTATCTGTCTAGGAAATTGTCCATTGTCAGATTTCCCAGTTTTGTAGGGTATAAGCCATTTGTAGTAGGATCTGATGATTTTTTTGAATCAGGTTCTGTTATTTTACCTCCCCTTTCATTTCTGATATGGTTAATTTGAATACTGTCTCAGTACCACCTAGTTAGTCTGGCTAATTGATTTTCCATCTTGTTGATTTTTTCAAAGAATCAGCTCCTGGTTTTGTTGATTATCTGTACAGTTATCTTTGTTTCTACCTGGTTGATTTCAGCCCCAAGTTTGATTATTTCCTGCCATCTACTTCTTTTGGGTGTATTTGATTCCTTTTATTCTAGAGCTTTCAGGTGTGCTGTCAAGCTGCTAGTGTATGGACTCTCCAGTTTCTTTTTCTAGACACTCAGAGCTATGACTTTTTCTCTTAGCACTGCTTTCATTGTCTCCCATAAGTTTGGGTATGTTGTGGTTTCATTTTCATTGAATTCTGAAAAGTCTTTAATTTCTTTCTTTATTTCTTCCTTGACAAAGTTATCATTGAATGGGGTGTTGTTCAGCTTCCATGTGTATGTGGTCTTTCTGTTGTTTTTTCTTGTTTTTGAAGACAACCCTTAGTTCATGGTGATCTGATTGGTTGCATGGGATATTTCAATCTTCTTGACGCTTTTTTGTGACATATTATATGGTCAGTTTTTGAGCAGTTACAATGACATCCTGAGAAGAAGGTATATTCTTTTGTTTTAGGATGAAATGTTCTATAGATATTTGTTAAAACCATTTGGCCCGCCGGGCATGGTAGCACATGCCTTTAATCCCAGCACTCAGGAGGCAGAGGCAGGTGGATTTCTGAGTTCGAGGCCAGCCTGGTCTACAAAGTGACCAGGACACCAGGGCTATACAGAGAAATCCTGTCTCAAAAAAGAAACAAACAAAAAACAAACAACCCCCCAAACAAAAACAAAAACAAACAAACAAAAAAACA
This sequence comes from Mus pahari, assembly GCF_900095145.1. Classification (NCBI taxonomy): domain Eukaryota; kingdom Metazoa; phylum Chordata; class Mammalia; order Rodentia; family Muridae; genus Mus; species Mus pahari. The sequence goes on along the minus strand of NC_034598.1, from coordinate 2,807,942 downwards.
TTTGGCCCATAACTTGTGTTAGTTTCACTGTGTCTCTGTTCAGTTTGTGTTTCCATGATCTGTCCATTGATAAGAGTGGGGTATTGAAGTATCCCACTATTATTGTATGAGGTACAAAGTGTGCATTGAGCTTCAGTAAAGTTTCTTTTTTGACTGTTGGTGCTCTTGCACTTGGAGCATAGATGGTCAGAATTGAGAGTTCTTTTTGATAGATTTTTTTCTTTGATGAGTATGAAGTGTCTTTCCTTATCTTTTTTGATAAATTTTGATAGAAAATCGACTTTATTTTATATTAGAATGGCTACTTCAGCTTGTTTCTTGGGAACATTTGCTTGGAAAAGTATTCTCCAGACTTTTATTTTGAAGGAGTGTCTGTCTTTGTCACTGAGGTGCATTTCCTGTATGCAGTAAAATGTTGGGTCCTGTTTACCCATGCAGTCTGTTTGTCTATATCTTTTTATGAGGGAATTGATTCCATTGATGGTAAGAGATATTAAAAAATAGTAATTGTTGCTTACTGTTATTTTGTTGTTGTTGTTGTTACAAGTGGAATTATGTGTGTGAGGCTAATCTTCTTTTGGGTTTGTTGAAAGAAGATGAGTTTCTTGCATTTTCTTGGGTTTAGTTTCCCTCTATGTGTTGGAGTTTTCTATCTAATATCCTTTGTAGGGCTGGATTTGTGGAAAGATATTGTGTAAATTTGGTTTTGTCATGGAATATCTTGGTTTCTCTATCTATGGTAATTGATAGTTTTGCTAGGTATAGTGGTCTTGGCTGGCATTTGTGTTCTTTTAGGGTCTGTATGACATCTGCCCAGGATCTTCTGGCTTTTAGATGTCCGTCAACAGAGCAATGGATACAGAATATGTGGTACATTTACACAATGACGTACTGCTCAGCTATTAAAAACAATGACTTCATGCAATTCTTAGACACATGGTGGAACTAGAAAATATCATCCTGAGTGAGGTAACCCAGATACAAAAGAACACACATTACCAAGTACTCGCTGATAAGTGGATATTAAGCTAAAAGCTCATAATACTTGTAGGAGGATATGGCCCCTCCCCTGTGCTACCCGAAGCCGCACCTTAAAGATGGCACCCGTCGGCTATAGAGCTTGTGGTAAACAGGTCCATATTTGGTGGTGATATGTTCCCGCTCTTCTGGTTGGCTGAGGCATATTCAAACCACCACACTGAATTTCTTCATTTGTGAGTTATTGATAACAGTAGGGATCCATCTTTACAGTGAGGATATTTGCCTTAAATGAAGCAATAAGTAATATATACATACTTGTTTAGAATGGCCAGAAGCTCAAATGGCAAATGATAGCATCTTTATAAACAACAATTCTTGATATGTTAGCTTTTAAATTTTTTTAAATTTGTCAATGGAGGTTGGGAGATATAGCCTAGGGCTTTGTACATCTACTACCAAGCATAACTCCAGCCTTTGGTTTGTGTGTAGTCTTCATCTTGGGGGAGATGAAGATTGAAGCTTGCTGAATGAACTGCTGTTAGAACTACTGGTGGTTGTGTCTTCCTTACTGGTCAAGCAGACGCAACAAATACTCATGATAAAACTCACAGACTATATGATGCTCAAGAAGAAGGAAGACCAAAGTGTGAATTTTTCAGACATGCTTAGGAGGGGAACAAAATACTCATGCAAGGTAGAGGGTGGAAGGGACTTGGGAGGAAGAGAGGACAGGGATGGCAAAGAGTGGGCAGTCTCAGTTGTAGGAGGAAATGGGGATGAAATTCACAGGGTCAAAAAATTGAACAGAGGTGTGTAGCAATGGTTGATGGGGAACTGAGGGTAGTCACCAAAAAGTCTCAGATGCCAGGAAAGTAAGAGGATCCCAGGACCCAATGTGGATAACATTAGCTGAAATACCCAACAATGGGGAGGGAGAACCTGTAAAGACTATATCCAGAGGTTAGGCAAGGCCCCTCTTTGGGGGATGGAGCCACCCACTAATCTCCAAATTTTAAACCTAGAATTGCTTCTGTCTAATGAAAATACAGGGATAAAGTAGGGACCAGAGACTGAAGGAAAGGCCATCCAGAGACATCTCTACCTGGGGATCCATCCCGTATACAGACACCAAACCCAGACACTATTGTGGATGCCAAGAAGTGTTTGCTGACAGGAGCCTGATATAGCTGTCTCCTGAGAGGTTCTGCCAAATCCTGACAAATACAGATGCTGTTGCTCACAGCCAACCATTAGACTGAGCATAGGGACCCCAATGGAGGAGTTAGGGAAAGGACTCAAGGAGCTTAAGGGGTTTGTAACTCCATAGGAAGAACAAGAATATGAACCAACCAGACCGCCCAGAGCTTCCAGGGACTAAACCACCAACCAAAGAGTAAACATGGAGAGACCCATGGCTCCAGGCACAAATGTAGCAGAGGATAGCCTTGTCAAGCATCAATGGGCAGAGAGGCCCTTGATACTATGAAGGCTTGATGCCCCAGTTTAGGGGAATGTCAGGGTGGTGAGGTGGGAGTGGGTGGATGAATGGGGGCTCACCTTCATAGAAGCAGGGGGAGGGGAGGTGAGATAGAGGCTTTGTGGAGGGGAAACCAGGAAAACGGATAATGTAAATAAATAAAATATCAAATAAAAAAGTAAAAAAAATATAAGGAGGTCTAAAAATGAATAAACAAATAAAATAAACAAGTAAATAAATAATTAAATACAACAACAACAAAACAGCAATAGCTGCTCTTTCAGAGGACCAAGGTTCATTTGTCACAACTTATATGCTACTTTACAACTGGCTATACAGCAGACTTAGGTGGTCCAATACCCTTTTCTGGATTCCAAGGGCACCAAGCACACATGTGATATACAGACATATATGCAGGCAGAAAACCCATACACATAAAATAATTGTAAAATAAACTTTGTCTTTTGTTTTTTGTTTTGTTTTGTTTTGTTTTAAAAAGAGGACAAAAAAGAAAAGGAGGGTTGTCTCTGTGGGCTAGAAAGGGTAGATTGTGGTATTTATAAATGAAAAATAGTGTTTACATAAATGAAATTGTCCAAGAATCAATAAAATATATTTTATTTTATCAATAAATATTTGGGGGTAAAAATATTTAGGAATGAATGACTAGATAGATAGATGGATAGATAGATAGACAGATGTCTTCTCCAAAAGCTGGCTGATCCTATGCCACAGCACCCAAGCTGATCCTAGAATTAAACCTAATATCAGTGATGAGTTTACTTTTCCAGTGATCTGCATATTGTTTTCTGATATTTTGATAGTTACCCAGCATGGAGAAGGGTCAGCATGTTTTCCTTTAACCCTGGTCCCTTTACCACTAATTTTATTATAATTTTATTTTATTTTATTATAATTTTATTTGGTTCAGCTCTCCCTTCTGAAAAGTTTGTAAGGTAAAAGATCTGAGCTCACTTTTGAGAGTTTGAAAACAAACCAAAATCCACCAATCCCTGAGCAGAAAATACCACCAATCCCCAAGCTTGCTCCAAGTTCAGGACTTAAAATTTCACCAGTCCCTACTCTGGAAATTTTGACTCTGTAAACTTCCTCTGCAAAACACTTTAATCCTGTACCATGCTTCATGTCCTAAAGGGATAGCAACCCTCTTGTGTCTTTCCCAATAAATTCCTTGTGTAAGTCTTGTTTCGTGATGTGACTTTATGGTATTGTTTGGCTCTTGAATGCCAGGATGCCTTTCTCTTCAGAACTGTAACACTTACGTTGGAAATCCTTTCACCTCAGGGCTGGAACACTGACTGAGTTTCCTTCTATTTTAAAAAAAAAATCATTGTAGCAAGTTTTCTCTCTTATTTCCCTTCTTACATCCCAATCATTATTTCAGAACCCAAATCTTTTTTTTTTTTTTTTTTTCTGTTTGTAAAGATATCAGGCATATATCACTGAACTACATGTTTTCTTTTTCTTACTGGTTTTCTCTCCATCCTTTGGCAGACAAATTCATCTAGATTGAAATTTTTAAGGGATATCTCTCAGTGTCATTAACACAGCCTTCTCTTGCTTGCTATAAATTCAAGAGCATCTAGGTATGCTGGGATTTAGGAGATATGATTCTGTTACAAGCTTAGAAGTTATGAACCTAGCATTCTTTCCCTTGGAAAAATGGCCCCTTGACCAGCTTTGCACAGCAAGTAGTTCTGATGCATTTGGGTACTTTGACTAGTCATACAGTGTAAGCTCTGCTTGCCTTTTTGTTTGATTGTTTGTTTGTCTGTTTTGGTTTTTCGAGACAGGGTTTCTCTGTATAGCCCTGGCTGTCCTAGAACTCACTTTGTAGATCAGGCTGGCCTCGAACTCAGAAATCCGCCTGCCTCTGCCTCCTGAGTGCTGGGATTATAGGTATGCGCCACCACGCCCTGCTCTGCTTGTCTTGTTAAATGATTCTTTGGCATTTTTCTTGCTTATGTAACTTTTTACTTTGGTTGGGGGCAGAGAAGAGACAATAAATCTTACTTTCCTGTCTCTGGCTTGGGTTCTTCCTCCTCTCTTGTACCAATGTGAGAAGCTATGGAACAGAATTTCTCAAGAAGAACACTATTGATATGGTTGGGTGGGATGGGTAGAGGTGGGGCAATTTGTGGATCACAAGGCATTTTTCATTTGGAGAAACTTCCTTCAAAATAATATACTCCATACATATGTACATCTGTACACCCATAGCCTCTTCTCTGCATAGACATTTAATAGAATATGAACTGGAATTCTAGGAGTTATTACTTTTGATGCTCTGTTATCTACTTATTTATTTATTCATTAGTTAAATAATTATTGGACATAAATTAAATTTCTTCCTAGGTTCTGAACAGCAAACTAACACATTTCTTTCAGATTATTTTCTTTGTGCAATTTATCTAGTTTAAGGAATTTACCTCTTCAAATTTCTTGCCCTTTCTTCCTTCCTTCCTTCCTTCCTTCCTTCCTTCCTTCCTTTCCTTTTTTTTTTTTTTTTTTTTTGGTTTTTTGAGACAGAGTTTTCTGTGTAGCCCTGGCTGTTCTGGAACTCACTCTTTAGCCCAGGCTGGCCGCAAACTCAGAAATCAGCCTGCCTCTGCCTCGCAAGAGCTGGGATTAAAGACATGCCCCACCACTGCTCGCCCTTTCTTCTTTCTTAATAAACATTTCATTTCTTTCCATATATCTTTTCCAAAACCAGGACTTTTCAGAGCCTTTAAAATGGTAATATGATTTGTAAATTTCTAAGTGAAATGGTGAAGCAATGAATATGCTTCATTCTTATTCATTGCAGAGTCCCACTTTCTATAGAGCATTTTATGAAATGATTAATCTGAGGTCTACATTTCAAAGTACTCATTCATACTTGTCTAAATATGAACACCATTGAGTTTTTCCAAATTATTTCCTTTAACCCTAATGCTTTACAGCCCCTGACTATGTATAAAGCTTTACAAATTCCCAAATACTGTAGGTCTTCCAAGGCATACCAGGCCTCCAAACTTTGAGCATAGTGTATCCTCTGTGCTGTGCCTTTAATGCTGTCCTAAGGGTGTCTTCATGTAACCTAATAGATTTTTACAGTGCTATCTCTCAGAAATCAGATACAGGGCAACTAGGTCTCCCTTTCCTAAGAATTTGTCTGAATGGTACCCAGCTATTCTTTAATGGTTGAGAGTAAGGTACAAATTCCTGGGCAAAATATAATACCCTACATACTAGATGATATATTTTAGTGAACCTTTCACATACTTAAATTGGAGTTTGGTACAGATTTAATGGTCTAGGAACCTGAAGTGAAGCTTGAAAGAAGTAATTGCAAGACAATAACAAAAAGACACAAAGAAAGAAATATAGTTGAATTTGCTAAATACAGTGTGTGTGTGTGTGTGTGTGTATGTGTGTGTGTAGAATACGTCTAGCAGTGTCTTACAATGAAGTATGATGTGTATTTTATTTTATTTCACTTTTCTCATTTGTAAACATTTTGCAGGTTGACTCAGATACAGTATGATAATCAAACATTTATTTCTTAAAAGGAAATTGATTCTTGCGTTCTGTGTTGCTCAATTCAAGATTTAATCATGAAGGGATTTGGAAGGATATACTAAAGTTTCATCTGGTTCAGTGTGAACAATGTATTACTGGATAATCATTGCTTTGCAACATCCCCCAAAAGGCAATAGTTTCTTCTTTGTAATTAAATAGTTTCTTCTTTGTAATTAAAAGTTCTACATGATACCTCTGATTAGATCCAAACTAGAATAGACATCACTGGATTTTTGGGAGTTGAACGAATCTTTCTGATACAATTATTTGCTAGGTTGGAACATGCAATTTTATTCTCTTCCTTCAGTTATGGATTGCTATGGGTATGTTTATCTTTCTGTTCAGGTACAGTGATACAGGATGAAAAAGACAATCAGCCAAGAGACAGGGAACAATGTTCAGCAGGCATTTTGAAGAAACAGAAAACTAGTTTCTACCTTATCAGGATTTTTATTTCCAGGTATCTTCTTTTGAATCTTTTATATTACTCTTATATCACTAATAAAATGCTCCGTTTTTGAAACTGCTATATTCTGCAGAAATCAGTAACCTTTTTTGTGCAATCTATGAGAAGACCATAGATAACAATCTTTCAGTTGTAAAAATAAGTAGTTTGATTTTTCTCTGCTTAGCTATTATTTCAGTCTATTCTTCATGGGGAGAAAAGTAATGCCTTTTGTTTTAAGACTGGGAAAAGACAAAAGAACCCTCAGCAACCCCAGCATCATAGATAGGTGGAACCTCTCCATTGGGTAATTTCTGTGTATGTAAGTAAAATTATTCTCAAATAAGATCTTGATGTTATAAAACAGGGCATATTGCTTTTGTAATATTGACGTAGAAACCCAAGGACAATAGATACTCAAAATGACAAAAGACCAAACTATGCTTCTATACACACAGTGTAATGAAGTGCTTTTAATGAGTTATTCAACAGCACTTAACATTTGCAGTGGGATGTCAGGTAAGTGACTATATTAATTTGAAGGGGGCATCAGAAAGTTGATGTCCTACAGAAGGAAATGGGATGTTGGTACGAAATGGTAACCTATCAGACTCACTTTATGGTACATCATTTAGAATATATATATATATATATATATATATATATATATATATATATATCTTCTTTTTATTAGATATTTTCTTCATTTACATTTCAAATGCTATCCTGAAAGCCCCCTATGCCTCCCCCCCACCCTGCTCCCCAACCTACTCACTCTTGCTTCCTGGCCCTGGCATTCTCCTGTACTGGGGTATACAATCTTCACAAGACCAAGGGCCTTCCCTCCCATTGATGGCTGACTAGGCCATCTTCTGCTACATATGCACCTAGAGACACGAGCTCTGGGAGTACTGATTAGTTCATATTGTTGTTCCTCCTATAGGGTTGCAGACCCCTTCAGCTCCTTGAGTACTTTCTCTAGCTCCTCCAGTGGGGGCCCTGTGTTCCAACCAATAGATGAAGTGAGCATCTACTTCTGTATTTGCCAGGTACTGGCATAGCATCAAAAGAGACAGCTATATCAGGGTCCTGTACTACAGAGCAATTGTGATAAAAAATGCATGGTACTGGTATAGCAACAGACAGATAGATCAATGGAATAGAACTAAAGATGTAGAAATGAACCCACACACCTATGGTCACTTGATCTTTGACAGAGAAGCTAAAACCATCCAGTGGAAAAAAGACAACATTTTCAACAAATGGTGCTGACTCAACTGGTCATTAGCATGTAGAAGAATCAGAATTGATCCATTCTTATCTCCTTGTACAAAGCTCAAGTCTAAGTGGATTAAGGAACTCCACATAAAATCAGAGAGACTGAAACTTATAGATGAGAAAGTGGGAGAAAAGCCTCGAAGATATGGGCACAGTGGAAAGATTCCTAGACAGAACAGCAATAGCTTGTGTTATAAGATCGAGAATGAACAAATGGGACCTCATAAAATTGCAAAGCTTCTGTAAGGCAAAAGAAACTGTCAATAAAACAAAAAGGCCACCAACAGGTTGGGAAAGGATCTTTATCAATCCTAAATCAGATAGGGAACTAATATCAAATATATACAAAGAACTCAAGAAGCTGGACTCCAGAAAATCAAATAACCCCATTAAAAAATGGGGTGCAGAGCTAAACAAAGAATACTCAATTGAAGAATACCAAATGGCTGAGAAGCACCTGAAAAAATGTTCAACATCCTTAATCATCAGGGAAATGCAAACCAAAACAACCCTGAGATTCCACCTCACATCAGTCAGACTGGTAGATAGAAAGCTATTAAAATCTATTAATTTAGCTGATTACTATCTTCCACCAATCAAAATATCAAGGGCATCATCAGATAGCATTTTTCACCTTTAAAAAAGTTTACTCCATCGTGCCATTCCTGCATCTCTGATGTACAAACCATGTATTTTAAAAACTGCCTTGATTTATGACTTTGTTCCATAGACCTATAAAAGCAGCATGAAATTGCTTCCACTTCACAACACAGAATTTGGGGCAATCTAAATCTGTATTCCTGCATCATAATTACTCAAAATGGCTCCAGAGTAAACTTTCTCTTATTATCTTTAAGATGAGAGGTGTAGTTTTTGCATTGATGTAGTTTTCTAACTTTTGTGAGCTGCTACCCGTGCTAGGGTGGTCTTTGGTGATACAGCTATTTTTGAGTTATTTCTATTCTTGTAAGTAATCATAAACCCATATTTATGTAACCCCAAAACAACTCTTTAGTTTGCCAAGTTGAACCTTAGTGGTTTCCTTAGTTTGATCTGTTGTTTTTGTTGTTGATGTTATTCTTGTTGTTGTTGCCTATGTGTGTTTAGTAAATATTTTTCATGACTCCCCCAAAATATAATACAACCCATCATTGTTGATTGTGGGTCTAGAGAAAATGAACCACACATATGCCAATATTTTTGAATCTTGCTTGGCCTTCGGCTGACAGCAACTTAGTTGAGACTTCAGCATTATAGCCATAGAGTGAGACAGAAGATAGATTAGAGTGTTGAAGCTGAAAAATGAGTCCTAGGAGACCACCCAAACAATACTTCTATTTTTATTGCTTGACAAGCTCTTGTAAAACCAACCCAACCTAGATTTCATGACCAGGCCTCAATTTTAAAGTGTGAACTTTAAGTACCAGCAGGCTTCCATGACTTTGGGGGAATTTCAAAAATGAGCAAACACCTTTTTTAAAACAAAGCAAAACAAAACAAAACAAAAAACAATTATTTTATTACATATTTTCTTCATTTACAATTCAAATGCTATCCCGAAAGTCCCTTATACCCTCCTCCTTCCCTGCTCCCCAACCCACCTATTTCTGCTTCCTGGCCCTGGCATTCCCCTGTACTAGGGCATTAGGTCAAAGCAGTTCTAAGTAAAAATGGGGCCAAGTCATAATTTCCTTCATTTCCTCCTTCCCACTTTCTTCCCTCCTTCTCTTCTTTCACTTCTTTCTTTTTCTTACTCCATTTTTTTAATTAAATATTTGTCAGGGTATGATACCTATAAGGTTAGAATATATGCTTCCTAAGGTTGTTAGATTAACAAGCAAATCATACAAGAATGTATTTGCAATATGAACTGCTGTTTGGAAAGCAAATGCACAGCACAGCTGTGTCTTTACATGTCTGTTTCAGAGGCTATGCCTCCAACCTTTGTTAATCACTCTATATCTTGCTTAGCTGGTACCAGTATTTTTATCTTTGTATATCTTACATGATTTAATTTTACGATCTTGGACTATATATCTAGTAGGTAAAAATTCTCTGGTATGTAGAAAGGTCTCACTATTCATAAAATCATTTCATGGTGAATAACTTGTACAAGGGAGAGGCCTGTAGCTGAGAAAATCACGATGGGTATCACATTCAGGATGCTGAGACTAGCACTAAGGATTTCTAAAGAGAGTAGTAGCATTTCCATGTTAATATATTGATGTGGGTTTTACACTTCATTGTGGAAATGGCATGTTCAAAAATCAAAATAGTTACCTATTTAGACTCATTTGTAATCAGCTCTGATTTCTATTTCTGGCAGAAGAAGAATCAGAATAGATGACACACATGTGAAAACAGTAAACTGAGAATTGAGAACTGTTATTCTGGACCAACAACAGCAGTTGCACTATGACATTTAGTGTCTGACTCTCAGAGAATCCATTCTAATCACTGGATAATTCTAGTATCTCAACCAGCTATTTTAATCAGACAGAATTTAAAAAATGGCTTGATAAAGGAACATTTTACAATTTTCTTCTATAGTAGAGAAATAACATGATCCAATGAAACTTATCCAGACTTCAAAACATTTTGCTTTAGGAGAATAGTTATCATGAGGTATGTTTTGATGGGTAGATAAGCAGCTTGCATATTTTTACTCATTGGTCTAAAGATCTCATTTTGTAGAAGGGTAAGCTGAGGCATGAGAAAAGTAAAATACCTTACTAAGATCACTCAACTATTAGGGTAAATACTTTGAGGGAGACATTTTTAAATGAAAGTTTTATCATATGTGAAGTTTTATAACATTAAAATAATAGTGCAATGGTGAGAAACTTAGCCTTTATATCTCTAGGAAAGGATCTTTCCAGAAGGCTATGTATTTTTTTCCTGTAAACAAAGACCTCTCTAAAAGTATTGCCAGTAGCATGCCTTCTCTTTACATTAACAAACTTTTGTGAAATGTATTAATTCTGGATTACCAGTTGGATATAAAAATGAGAGCATATGTATTCATTGTATTTCAAAATGGTTAAAGAAGGGATATTGGGAATGGAGAGATGGATCAGCTATTAAGAGCACTGGCTGCTCTTGCAGAGGACTCAGATTCAGTTCCCAACAACCTGCTTAAAGGCTCACAACCATTTGTTATTCTAGTTCTAGGGGATCTTAAGATCTGTTCTGGAAGCTGTGGTCACCAGGTATGAAACTGGCCAAACATAAATATACATGTCAACAAAGCATTCAGCCACAAAATTTTTTAAAAGATAAATATTCATGCAGACAAAACACTTATACACAAAACTTTTAAAAATAAGAAAAATGGACTGTTTTTCCATAAAGAAACTATAGAGGCTTGAAGAGATAGATAATTTTATCCTGATTTAAATATATAATATACACATATCCAACTGTTACTTGATAGCCAAAGAATGTACATAATTTCAGCTTTATATATCAGGTAAATTTGAAAAATTTAAAAGTGAGAAAGAAATGTCCTGTGGAAGCAAAGGCCCTCACATGTGCCTATTCTTGTGGGGGAGCAGAGGAATCCCTGAGCTAGTGAAGTTCTTAGAGTATGTATGTTGTTGATGTGAACATGGCCATGCTTTAGGCCCACAGTAATGAAAAGCCTTCTCTAAGTGAGACTCAGAAGACAAGCAAAGTTGTTTGGAGTTTAGTACGAATGTTGATAGTATGTGCAGAAAATGCCTGCTGTAGTTTTCTAGTACAGAATGTTTACACCCTGACGGTTCTTCCTCTACAAAGGCTGCTCCTGTATAAACTTGTCTCATTAATTCAACTTTATGTCATAAATCCTGCCTTCTTGATTTAGCTATATGCCATAGTGTACCTCCATATTTGACTGTGAGGCAAATATTTGAGTTTATGGGGGCTGAGATTTCTTCATTAGAAAACGCAGTTTTCCTAATCCCAGCTTGTCTGTATGTCTCTGTGTCTTTCATTTCTTCATTCCTTTCTCACACCAATCAGGTGTATCCCCGGCTCTTTGTGTGGGCAAGGTATATTCTTATTATGTAGGATATGATTTCAGAGTAAACTGCCCACATATTCTATTACATTTGCTGCATCATCACATCTAACACTGGAAATTATATACTCTTGAATTTATTTCTTTTTCTAGATATTTAACATTAGTATTCACAAATTATTCTTATTTCTACTTTTTTATGCCTTCTTATCTTTCAAATATTCCCAGATTCCTTTTCTATTATTTAAATTTCAATAGGAATTGGTGGTCATGGGATAAGTTTTTAATCCCAGCACTCAGGAGGCAGAGACAGATAGATCTCTGAGTTGAAGGCCAAACCTAGTCTACAGGGTGAGTTCCAAGACAGCCAAGGCTACACACAAAAACCCTGTCTCAAACACACACACACACACACACACACACACACACACACACACACACACACACACAGAGAGAGAGAGAGAGAGAGAGAGAGAGAGAGAGAGAGAGAGAGAGAGAGATTCACACCCCTCCAAAATTGGGAATTTTATACATGATAATTGTATTTATATTATTTGTACTCTATATCTCCTTCCTCCTTTCAATTTCTTACATATACCAACTCTCTCTCAAGTTCTACTTAGCATCACTCATATGTGTATGTGGCTGGAGATGACTACTTTTGATTAGTTAACATCAGTTTATTTGTCCATATTAGGGAAAACTTATTCTTGTTATTTCAGCAGCCATTAATTATCTATAATTCTTCATCCTAACAGTAGAATCTTTTTTAGATTTCCTCCACTAATGTTAGCATATCAAATGGAATTTTATTTGCGCAAGTCTTGTTTAAAAGCCTGTGTTTTTGTCATATAGGTTTTCACTTGCTTGATTAGAGTTACACCAACATATTTGATATTATTTGTGGATATTGTAAAGGATGTTGTTTCCCTAATTTCTTTCTCGACCCATTTATCATTTGTATAAAGGAGGGCTACTGATTTCTTTGAGTTAAATCTGTAGCCAACCACTTTACTGAAGGTGCTTATCAGCTATAGGAGTCAGCTGGCAGAACTGGAGTAAGAGGAACACTACGCCAGTGCTGGTGGGGTGTGAATTTGTGCAGCCACTTTGGAAATCAATTTGGTAGATTCTCAGAAAATTGGGACTAGTTCTACTTCTAGGCTCAGCTATACCACTCTTGAGCCTATATATACCCAAAGGATGCTCCACTATCCCACAATGACCCTTGATTAATTATGTTCACAGCAGCTGTATTCATAATAATCAGAAACTGGGTACAACCTCAATGGATAAAGAATGTGATACATCTGTACAACTGAATGATATTCAGCTATTAAATCAAAGAAATCATGAATTTTGCAGGCAAATGGATAGAACTTGAGAATATCATCCTGAGTGAGGTAACCAAGACCCAAAATGACATGCATGACTGGAGTTTAGCATGACTTTTCTCTGAAAAGCTCCAGACAGCAGCTGACTCAAATAGATCCAGAGATCCACATTCAAACAGGTAGTGGAGCATTGGAACTCCTATGGAAGAACTGAGAGAAAGATTGGGGCCCTCAAAGGGGATAGAAATGCCACAGGAAGACCAGTAGAATCAACTAAGCTGGACCCTTGGGACTTTCAGTGACTGAATCATCAACCAAAGAGCATATACTGGCTGGACCTGGTCTCCCCTCCCCTACACATATATAGCAGATGTACATCTAGGTCTTCATGTGGGTCTCTACGTGTAAGAGCAGGGACCTTCCCAAAAGCTGTTGTTTGTCTGTAGGTTATATTCTACCTGGGTTGCCTTGTCTGTCCTCAGTGGGAGAGGATATGCCTAGCCTCACAGAGACTTAATGAGCCAGAATGGGGGGTGTTATGGGTAGTGTCTATCATATCATAGGAGAAAGTGAGGGGGAATGGGTAAGAATTGTGGGAGGTGATAACTGGGAGGGCAGAAGTGATAAGGTAAAATTTTAAAAAGCCCATATTTTTGAGATTTCACGGGCATAACTTCCTTGTGATATATAGAAAACATAATCTCATAGGACATGTTCTAGTCCTCTGCTTTTTATAAGCTATCTGCCCCTTATGTACGGTTCCTTGAGTCTGGGTGGCATTGGAAGTTTTATCATTGCACCCTTGAAAATACATTTCCAGCATTGCTATTGTTCTGAGTCATAGGCTTAACACTTAGATAAAATTATTGATATTTTTTCTTGGCAGTTTGCAGAGGATCTTCAAGTACTGAGAGTTCGTCTTCAAGGAAAAAGCTTCCTGGTCAGTTCTAGCTTGAGCCGTCCAAGTCTTATGTGTGAAGTGATATCATCATCATCAATAGGATCTCTACTGCCTGACTCTACCATCCTGCCTGACATGCCCCTTGGGGCCAGTGGATGAGAAGGCTTGGAATCAATGGCTCAGACTCCAGGAGCACGAAAGAATGCAGCAGCAAGCTCCTTTATTAATTCTTGGGAGCTCCCTTTATACCCTCCACCCACATCCCATTGGTCCCAAGCAAGCATATCTTCCAAGTGGCACTCAGGCAGTCTTCAATAAGGTCCTCATGCAGAAGTTGCCTCCATGACTGGGAAGATCCACTCATTTACCCACAATTCATTCAGAAGCAGCCACTTCCCTGGCAGTGGGGCCTTTTGTTCATCCTACTGATCCCACCTTCAAGTCCTATGTGGTGACCAAGAACAATAGCCTTGGTCTCTCATGGGGTTTTTAATCATCTTTCTAGTGATTGATCATTCCCATCTCTCTATCCTTTCCCTCTACCTCCTTAATTCATACTGTCTCAGTCACCCTTTTATAGCTATCATAAGACACTGTGATAAAAGTAACTTGTAGAATAAAGAATTTATTTGGGTTTACAGCTTCAGCTGGGTAGAGTCCATGACCAAAATGGCAGGGAATGTGCATCGGGCAGGCAGGCATATTGCTGGAGAAATTGAGAATTCACATCTTAATTAACAAAAGGCAAAGAACATTAATTGGGAATGGTGTGGGCTTTGGAAACCTCCAATTCTACTGCCAGTGATACACTTACTCCAACAAGGCCACACCTTATAACCCTTTTCTAAAAGTTCCAACAACTTGGGACAAACTATTCAAATATATGCTATGGGGTTTACATGTTACCTGTTTTCCACTTATCACTGTCATAACATTAATTCCTGTCTCAGCCTTAATTTAAATGTAAACATCAGTTCATTTATATAAATAACATAGGAATTAAATCTCTTTTATATCATTATCATTTATGGATAACCCAGTGATGGGCCGTGACCATAATCAAATTGCAAAGACTATCTTATTTTGTCTTTTATAAAGTAGTTAGGCAAATATATTATGTGGCCCTATCAGAGGACATTTGTAACCAGTTCTGATGTGTGTTGCTAACTTTGTGTTATGCATTAAAATCCTGATTTTTGTCTGTCTGTCTGTTTGTTTGTTTTCAAGCTAAAAGTCAAATAAGAGCAAATCTCTTATTTTAATTTTTATGTATTTAAATCTACTTAAAGGTAAACTGAAAACTTTTTTTCTTTATCAAAGTCAGGACCAATTTGAAATAGCATGTGATTTCATGTGATTTTAGATTCTATGTTCTATAAGTTGACAGTTTGCTGCATGCTATATTTTAGCACTAAACTTTAGTAATACTTTGGTGACTTGATATAAAATTAGAAGCTTCAGGCTGCAAAGAGCTTCATAATACATAGTTTATGGTTTCTTCCTCTTACCAAACAAACAGGAACATTTGAGCAAATAGTTAAAAGTAATAAGCACTGAAGAAAATAAATAACAAATATATGAATTATTATCTGCAGATATAATATATGGTTGTATATGGTTGTAAAAATTCCTACTTAATTTTTGTTCAGTAATTTTTCTTTAATCTCATGGATTCATAAGAAGATATTAATTAGACTGAGCATGGGGTCCCCAAGGGAGGTGTTAGAGAAAGGACTGAAGGAGCTGAAGGGATTTGAAACCCCATAGGAAAAACAACATTATCAAATAACCAGAGCCCTCATAGCTCACAGGAAGTAAGCCACTAACCAAGGAGTACACGTGGTTCCAGCTGCATATGTAGCAGAGGATGACCTTGTCAGGCATCAGTGGGAAGAGAGGTCCTTGGTCCTATGAAGGTTGTATAGATTCCCCAGTGTAGAGAAATTGAGGGCAGGGAAGTGGGAGTGGGTTGGTGGTGAAGAAACACACTCATAGAAGTGGGGGGTGGTAAGAGGGATGGGATAGGGGATTTCTGGGAGGAGGGAAACATGGAAAAGGGATAACAATTGAAATGTAAGTAAAGAAAATATCCAAAACATGAAAAAATGGAAGATATTAATTAGAAGTTTATTTCTATTGCTTCCTTTTACAAGAATTCTATTTACATTTCATTTACTGTAAAGAATACATTTATTTCCTTATGTCATCACCATTGTGGGGGAAGAGTGTCTAAGAATGTCACAGAAAAGAGAATGTTGAGGAAACTTCATCAAAGGTGATTTCAGTTGGGATATTGTTTAGAAATATATTGATTAAAATTACCAAATACACTATCATACCTGTTGCAATTCAAACAACTCCAGAAATGCAATTGCCTCATCAGCAAATTAACATATGGTAACTCTTCTCTTAACCAGTTAATTTGGGGCTGGTGGAGGCAATAAAGTTAGTCTATTATTACTCTTATATCTAATTATATAATTATTATGAAGTGAGAGTAAAATGGGTTGGGTGCAACACCATCATAATACCACAATGTAAACAGTTGAGAGAGTAGATAAGAGAAGGTGTCTTTCCTCTTTGGGGTCCTGAAAGTTACTGAAGCCTTCGGGGGAATGGATATTTAAATAAATGAAGAAGAACTATAACAGAGAGAAAATCATTTATGAGGAAATGTGTAAACAGTGTAATCTTAATATGTGGTCATGTTGAAGGGCATAAAGGCTGTTGACAGAGATTAGGGTAGTGTCCCCCAAACTAGCCTGACAGTGCTATGTGAAAATGTTCAGGCAATGCCCCTAGCATAACACATAAGATTTAAATGATATTGGGAAGCAGGAAAATATAACATTTAAATATATATAATTTTATCTAGACATAAATTACTCATTTAGTCTTGTACTTCTTTATTTTTGTTAAGATAAGAAAGGAATCAAGCCTTAGAAAATTGTGAAGTTTGATGGACAGAGAAGTGAAAAAAACATAGCTGAGAAGAATCTTTATGAGAAAGTAACTTAATGAATAAATACATAAAAGTTGAACTGATCTTTCTCATGTAAATACTATAGCCTAGAATAGTCTTGATACATAAATCTAAAAGGAGCAAAAAGAGAAAATTATAGTATAATGTTTCTAAATATAGTACTTGAAGCTTTAGCTAGAGCAATAAGACAACAAAAGGAGATCAAGGCGGTACAAATTGGCAAAGAAGAAGTCAAGGTATCATTATTTGCAGATGATAATTGTAGTACACATCAGCGACACCAAAATTTCTACCAGACAACCTCTACAGCTGACAAACAACTTCAGTAATGTGGCTGGATATAAAATTAACTAGAAAAACAATTCTGTAGCCCTCCATACAAATAATTAATGGACTGAGAAAGAAAAGAGAGAAATAACACTCTATTACAATAACCACAAATAATATAAAATATCCTGATGCAACTCAAACCAAACAAAGATTTATAGGAAAAGAACTTCAAGCTCTCAAGAAGGAAATCAAAGAAGACCTCAGAAAATGGAGAGATCTTCCAAGCTCATGGATTGATAGGATTAACACAGTAAACATGGACCAAAATCAATCTATAGATTCAGCACAAACCCCATCAAAATTCCCACAACACTCTTCAAAGACATGGAAAGAAAATTTCTCAATTTAATATGGAAAATCACAAAAGCCAGGATAGCATAAACAATTCTTAACAATAGAAGAACTTCTGGGAGAATCACCATCCCTGACCTCAAACTGTACTACAGAGCAATTGTGATTAAAAACTGCATGGTATTTTTACAGAGACAGACAGGTCAATCAATGGAAAAGAATTGAAGATCTAGAAATAAATCCACATATTTATAGACACTTGGTCTTTGACAAAGATGCCAAAAATATATAATGGAGGAAAGAAAGTATCTTCAATAAATGGTGCTGGCCAAACTGGCAGTCTGTATGTAGAAAAGTGAAAATAGATCCATAGTTGTCGCCTTGAACAAAACAAGTCCTAGTGAATGAAGGACTTCAACATGAAATCAGATACACTGAATTGAATAGAAGAGAAAGTGAAAAAGTGCCTTGAACTCATTGGCACAGGGATAGGGGTATTTCCTAAACATAACTCTAATGGCTCAGGTTCTAAGATCAAGAACTGATAAATGGGACCTCGTGAATCTAAAAATTATCTACATGCAAAAGGACAAATTGGTAACCTACGGATTGGGAAAAAGGCATCTCTAACCCCACACCTGATAGAGGGCTAAAATCCAAAATATATAAAGAACTTAAGAACCTAATTTTCAAAAAACAAAACAACCTAATTAAAGAAATGGAGTATATAGCTAAAGAGAAAATTTATAGCAGAGAAATCTCAAATGGCAGAGAAGCAATTGGGTTGACCTAAGGAGTATTTAAAGTATGACTAGATTTAATTGAGGATAAGGTTTCTGTAAACCAGAATTGAAAATCCACAGTATCAGTTGTTACAAAATGACATGCTGCCATTCCTGATTGCTACTTGGATGCAATGGAAACTATGCTTGATTACATGTGAAAATCTTAATAAAGTCTGTGTCTTAGTAAAAGGGGAAAAAAAAACCAATGTTCAATGTTCCTAGTCATCAGGGAAATGTAAATCAAAATGACTCTGAGATTACACCTTACACAATCTGAATAGATAAGATCAAACCTGAAGTGATAGCACATGCTGGTGAGGATGTGGAGCAAAGAGAACATTCCTCTATTGCTGGAGGGATTACAAACTGGTGTTTTGTTTTGTTTTGTTTTGTTTTGTTTTGTTTTGTTTTGTTTTGTTTTGGTTTGGTTTGGTTTGGTTTGGTTTGGTTTGGTTTGGTTTGGTTTGGTTTTTGGTTTTTCGAGACAGGGTTTCTCTGTATAGCCATGGCTGTCCTGGAACTCACCAGGCTGGCCTCAAACTCAGAAAGCCTCCTGCCTCTGCCTCCCAAGTGTTGGGATTAAAGGCATGTGCCACCACACACCCACTCTGGAAATCAATCTGAGGTTCCTCAGAAAGTTGGAAATAGATATATCTGAAGACCTATCTATATCACTCTTGGGCATATACCCAAAAGATGCCCCACTATGCCACAGAGGCATGTGCTCTACTATGTTCAGAGAGGACTTATCTGTGATAGCGAGATGCTGGAACAACCCAGACATCCCACAACGGAAGAATGGATACAGTAAATATGGTTCATTTACACAATAAAATACCACCCAGCTATTAAACAAGGACATCATGAATTTTGTAGGTAAATGGATAGAACTAGAAAATATCCTGAATGAGGCAACTCAGACTCTAAAGAATGGTATGTACTCACTAGTAAGTGGATTTTAGCTAAAGCATTACAGAATACCCAGGATAAAATCCATAGAACTCAAAAGGGTTAACAAGCCAAAGGGCTCAAGTGATGATGCTTCAATTCTACTTGGGAGGAAAAGGAAAACAATCATGGGAGGCAGAGGGAGGGATCTGGGTAGGAGAGGGGAGGGGAAGGGAAAGGGGAACATGATCAGGTATGGTAGGGAGAGAGAGCAGAGAAGACATGAGGGTCAGAAGAATGAATAGAAATATCTAATCTTGAGAGGTAAAAGGGTGGAGATTCTCTAGAAAGTACCAGAGACCTAGTAGGTGAGAGACTTTCAGGAGAGACCCTAGATGAAATGGCCAATAGTGTGTAGAGAGAACACGTAGAGTCTACCTCCAGAAGGAAGACAGGGCATCAAGTGGAGGGATGGGGTTGCCATCTAATAGTTAAAAATTCTGACCAAGTATTGTTCCTGTATAAAAGAACTGCAGGGACAAAAGTGAAGAAGAGATTGAGGGAAAGTCGGTCAAGTGACTGGCCCAACTGGGGATCCATCTCAAGGGTAGGCTCCAAGGCCTAACACTATTACTGATGCTATGGTGTGCTTACAAACTTGAGCCTAGCATGGCTGTCCTCTGAGAGGCTCAACAAGCAGCTGACAGACACAGATACTTTCAACCAAACATTGGACTGAAGTTGGGGACCCTTGTGGTTGAATTAGGGAAAGGCTGGAAGAAGCTGAGGAGGAGGGCCAACAGTCTCAACTAACCCAGACCACTGAGATCTCTCAGATACTGAACTACCAACCAGGCAGCATACATGAGCTGTTCCACGGCCCCTGACACATATTCAACATAGAACTTCCTGGTCTTGCCTTAGTGTGAGATGTACCTAACCCTCAAGAGACTTGAGGCCCCAGGGAATGGGGAGGCCTGGGGGCATGTTCTTTTGGAGATTTAAGGGAATTAATGGGATGAGGAACTCTGGAATGGTAGACCAGAAGAAGATTAGGGACTGGATTGAAAAGAAAAAGTAATAAAAAGAAAAGGAAATATACTAAAAATATTTTTTTCAAAAATGATACTGGAATCCAGTTACATAACAAATACTTAGAAAGCTTATTCTATAAATGCAAGACTGGCTAAAATTTGAAAATAAATAAAAAGTAAATAATAGGATAAAGGTGAAGCCTAATTGATTAGAAAATTTTCTTAGATAAAATTCAGTACCTTTTAATGGTAGGAACTCTCAGTGAACTAGACACTTACGGGAACTTTATCAGAAGTTAATATGAAAAAATAGACATACACAGGATCCTATATGAACATTTGGGTATTAGTTAGTGGAGTGGCGGTCATAGCAGGAGTAAAGCATTGACTGATAAGGTAGAAATGTTGCGAGTCACTGTTCTTTTTGTATCTTTTCTTCCGGTTCTTAGCAAGGTTTGGCTATGCACTGGAAAGGAGAAAAGGAGTGGTGATAATATTGACCACATTCTTCAAGGGAATTTTTTAAACTTTTGTTTATTCACGATAATTTGCAACTAGTAGAAACTTAATGAGCCATTTCTTATGGTCAGACTGGTTTTACTGACTATGCTTTGTATGGTATTTATGTATGTCCACAGACAGGAAGTAGGTATATTCTTAATGAGTCAGTTCTGGAGAGGAAGCTATTTAAAAAGATGCTAGAAAGAATAAGGAAAGCATAAATGATCTTGAACCTGACATTAACAGATAGTCTGGGGAGGCCGCTACCACTGCTAGGACTATAGTCATAAATTCAGTGAGAATTGTAGTGGGGAAAATGGGTTGAAGAAAATGGCAAACACCTTAAACTCACTTCTGGCTTTCTGATATTCTACAGTGTTCTATATAATCTCTGAGAATTTAAAGTATTATAAGGACCCACAGGGTGATTCTAACAGAAACCAAAGGGTAATTTTCTTGGATTTTCTCATTCTGGACATAAAAAAGATAGACAGAAAATAGCTCTGGAGAAGCGAATAAAGAATACACAGAACAGCCATGCTGCCATGTCCTTCTTTGTCACTGACTGAGCAAATCTGAGTTACCCTTCAAGGCTTCATGTGTTTACTCCATATTTCCCAGACAAAAACATTTTTTGGTCCTCATATTTGCCTATGTCTCTGTGACATACATTATTTGGTACACAAAGGTTCCTGCATTATTTACTTCATTTAGCAGTAATATTTTGTATTCTAAATTGCATGTCTCTTTAAGTACTGAGGAAACATAGACTCAGCAGATTTGTCCCACTGTGGATTGTAAGTATTTTGGGAAAAAATAGATGATAGACACCAACAGTATAAGTGACACTAGTGAAATTCAGGATAACTATTTTGTAATATTTACTTAGTACTACTAGTCATCGAAGATGATTTATAATATTTGGGAGGTTATATGTAAATATTCTCTTATAAAGTGCTTGAGTGTCCTGTAGGTATAATGGGAACTAATCCAGTATAGCAACTCTGGGTAATTATTTTGGCAAATCCATGGCGCCTCTCTGGAGCTTTGTGTGCATTTGAGATAAAGACATTAAGTACATTGTATTTGTTCAAATTTGCATAAGAAAATATTTATGGAGCAAATGAAAGTGCCAGCTTTTACCAGCATGGCACTTCACTACAGGGTCTTCTTTAGCACAAAACGTGAGCTCCTCTACACCCAGGGTCTGTTCTAATAAAAAATGGGAGAACCCCAATTACAGTCAAGGTTCTACATTATTACACAGGTGGTTCATGTAGAAATGGCCCGAATCATCATAGTCCCTATTGCATCATCCCACACTGCTAGATATTCTAAAAGATACATTGATGGCTTAGATTTTTCTTCAAAACCTACTTTAATAAGGGTTCTTTAACACTTCAACCTCCTTTCTAGTACACTGATCAAAGTTGGGGGTTGGGGGAAAGAAAGGTTAATAGGAAGCAGAGGATGTGGAACTGTTTTTTTTTTTTTTATTTTAGATTTTTTATATTCTTTTCTTTATTTACATTTCAAATGCTATCCCGGAAGTTCCCTATACCCCCCCCCCGCCCCTGCTCC
>NC_034598.1:2779362-2784151 GCF_900095145.1 Mus pahari | reverse complement strand
AATTTATTGTTTTTAATAGCTGAGTAGTACTCCATTGTGTAAATGTACCACATTTTCTGTATCCATTCCTCTATTGAGGGACATCTGGGTTCTTTCCAGTTTCTGGCTATTATAAATAAAGCTGCTATGAACATAGTGGAGCATGTGTCCTTATTACCAGTTGGAAGATCTTCTGGGTATAGAAGTAGTTCATTGGGGTGATTCCAAACACAAATTAGTAGGGGTATTCCAGTCCAACAGCAAACACCAAACATGAATCAGTAGTAGTGGCTCAATCCAGAAGGAACTGAGAGGCTCCATCGAATTGGCAGGAGTCTGCAGAAGTGTCAAGTGGCAGCCACAATAACACACTCTTTTCTCTACAAAGATGAACAGGGAAGGCCAGCAAAATGTTGCAAGGCTAACCAATGCAGGAGCCTTGTTCATTGTCTGTTGGGTTCTACCTATACTGTTTTCAAAATTCATGAGTCCTCTCAAGAGTTGGCTTCAGCGAAACATTACATGTCCTTTCACAAGACAGCTTCCTGGAAAAACACCATGTTCTCAGGAAAACATCCTCTCATGTGTTTGCTTCAGCAAAACTACTTCTCATAAGACAGTCTCTAGAAAATCATTACATATCACAGCAGAGTCTCCAAAGAAACCAGAAATTTCAACTTCAATACATCTTAGGGTTGGTCACAGTATCTTTAAGCTTCTGTCTTGCTTTACAGCTTGACTTGCCTTAGATTTTCTTTCTGTGTCCTCTTTTTTTTTCTTTCTGACAAAGCCTGTATACATTTTTCCTGTCAGCCTTATGTTTTCCAATCTGTTTTAGCAGAACCAACTTGAGTAAAGATTTTATTCCAGAATCCATTTATCAATGGCAGTGACTCTTTCCTGTCCTCTGTGTTTTCTCAACACTCATTTATTAGTCATTGGTGTGATAGAGAAATTGATCACAATAAAGAATCACATTTGTGTTACAACCCTACCACTAAGAATAGAAGAATAAATGTAAAATGTTTAGAATAAATAGAATTTAGGCTATTTTCAATTTCCAGCCATTATGCATACACTAGCAATGAACACTGTTGTACAGATGTATCTGTGGTAGGATGGAGAGTCCTTTATGTATATGTCCAAAAGAAGCATAGCTGGATTTTGAAGTAGCTCTATCCCTCACCTCCCGAGGAAGCACTACTCTGATTTCCATAGTGGCTTTACAAGTTTGCAGTCTCACCAGCAATGGATGAGTTTCCCTTACTCCACATTCTTACTTACATGAAGTCTTATTTATTTCATTGATCTTGGCCATTCTGATGGGTGCAAGATAAAATCTTGAATAGTGGATAAAGAAAATGTGATATGTTTATTCAAAGAAATATTACTTGACTGTTAAAAAAAAAAATCACCTGGAACCTCTGGGATGGTGGGCTGTGCACAGACAGCCTGGTCCCCAGTCAAGCAAAGGTCTGGAATCCTGAGACTTGGTAGGCAGTGATTTCCACCTGTGTGGGACGGCAGGAGTTCAGACATGCCTCCTGGGCACTTGACTCCTGTCAAGTAGTTACAGCCTCCCACAGACCCCTGAAGAGAAGTATGCAGTATCAATCACGTAGTAGCTACACCAAGCCCTCCCACATGCAAATAAGATTTCCCCAAACTCTCAGTCCAAACCAATTAAAGTACCTACTATCAAACCCTGAGTCATCCCCACAACTGTATATAAGTCCTATCCAGGGAATAAAAGGTGTACGAGAACTACATTGTTGTCTGAGACCTTTGTCCTAAGAGCTGTAACACTTGGGAAGAGACCTGTTCTCCTGAAGTGCTGCCTGAGGCTCTGCTGTACTCCTCACTGGCTAGTCCCCTTCTCATTGGCCCAGCCTGACTAGACTCAGTGCAGGGTGGCACAGAATTATGGCCTGTCTGAGAGGGGGTGGTAAGAGCCGACCAGCACAGCGGAAGTGGGGAAGCAACTTCTCCCTGCCCACATTTGTTTCCCTTCTCTGGAACCCTTGCACCAGGCCTGGCCAGAGATTTCTGTGGAAAGCCTCTGGTACTCAGGCCCACAGGTACCTAAGGCCTGGGATGAGCAGGTATCACTACAATGAGCAAATATGCAATAGAGAGATGGGAAGGATAGAAAAATGGAGCTGTGCATGTGTGTGTGTGTGAGAGAGAGGGTTTGGGAGAGATGGGCGTTGGGGGGGGAGAGAGAGAGAGAGAGAGAGAGAGAGAGAGAGAGAGAGAGANAGTCAGTGAGGGCAAGAGATGAAGATGTTTTCCAGTGTCTAATGTGGAGCACCAGGCAGCTCTCCATCTGACTCTTGTGGGGAAGTTATGGGGACTTTGGGCAAATGGAAAGAGTGGTCTACAGTGAGAAGTCGCGGGGGAGAGAGAGAGAGAGAGAGAGAGAGAGAGAGAGAGAGAGAGAGAACTGAAGACATGATGGTGGTGACAGATGAGAGAGAGAGAGAGGTGAGATCAAAATACTGATATTGCTCAGTAGGTTTGTCAAAGGTAGTAAACCTGGAGCTTAGGCAGATGCAGTTGTGACCCTTGAACCCATTGTCCAGAAGTAGGATCCTTCTGTCTCTGGGAAATTACAGAGGCAGAATATGAGGAATGACTCCCTTCCTGGATTAGACCTCCTCAAAGGGCGTCTTTTGGTCTGCAATACCACCAGAGGCTGTGTTGATGTTTGTGGTCCATGATGCAGCTTCAGAGCACAGTGAAGCCTTGCATCTGTGTAAGCATATGCAATCTGTGATTCTGCCTGATATTACTGTGATGTCCTCAGGCTTTGCTGCCTCCGGTATCTATGCTGATATGAGTGGCGTGTATAACCACCTGAGGCCATGTTGAGGCTAATGGTTCATGAAGCCACTGAGGGCCATGCGTGGGTCACTGGTCCTGATATGGCCAAGGGCTATGTTGATATCCGAGGTCCTTGTTACCACTAAAGCTTGTGTTGTTGCCTATGCTGCCATCTCTCCCCTTGTAAGAGATCTGGTCCCACCCCTCCTGGGTGAATTAGCCCTTCCCTCCTCTGGCCACAGAATGAGTATCCTGAACTGATGACTTCTGGCATGGATACAGACAAATTCTCATCCTCCCTTGGGAAAGTAGCCATTAGGAATTTGATCATGATCAATGAATAAATGAACAACACAAAATGGACCTATTTTGAGTGTGGGGAGATCATGGGGGAAGGGAGATGGGCATGGAAGACAGGAAGATGAGCATGATCAGGGTGCATGATGTGAGTTTCCCAACAATCAGTAAAAATAATTAAAAGAAATGAAATCATGAAACTTGCCACTCAATAGATAGAGATGGGGAAAAAGTAATCCTGATTGAGATAATCCAGACCCACCAAATACAAGCATGGCATGTATTAGCATATATGTGGATGTTAGTGGTTAAGTCTTTGATAACTAGGCCACAATCTCTATATCAACAGACAGATGTTAGGTATGAAGTAAAAAACTTAGGAGAGAGTTGGATAAACTTAGTAAGGCAAAATAGAATATATATGGGGCAAATCAAATAGGGAGGAGGAAAAAAGAAGAAGTTAAGAGAGAAAATACAGAGATGGACAGATAAAACTAAGTACCTTTTGAAGAGTTGTATGGAAACAATACATTAAGTAGAAGCTTCTCAAAATATATACATATATAAAAGGAATCACCAAATAGTGGGGAAGACAAAGTCCAAGCTAGACAGCTTTTGTTACCAAATGAAGCTTCCAGTACTCACAATGGGTTACATCTAATCAAGTTGTTGGCCAAAGGGGCACACTGAAACCCCTGAACAACACAGTCTATTGACAACACTACTTTTTGCTCTCTAGAAACTGATGGCAAGTCCCTATGGCCTACTTAGAGCCTTCACCTCTACTGACTAGTATTTTTGTACTGGAAGGTAGTCTTCAGGCTGCCAAAGATGAAAGGCAAATGCCAAACCATTCAGTCAACAATGGCGAGCTGCTTACAAAAGTTATTAGTCAATATCGCATTGGATTTAACATCCACTTCATGAAGTGAAAACCATGCCCTGGCGCTGTTCTGGTGGCAAAGAATATGAGAATTGGGGCCCAGACTTATGGGAAAACCAAATATTACTGTCTGACTAAAGACACACAACAATAATGGCTTCTGATGACATTCTACTATAGTAAAAGATCAATGTCATTATCAGAGAAGGCTCTCCTGCAGCAGATGGGAATAAATGTAGAGACCCACAAGTCAGTATGGGGGACCTTAGAACACACAGTCCTCACTGGGATGTTGCAGGGATTCATGCTGAAGAGAAGGTAGAAAGATTGTAAAAGTCCATGGGGATGGAGGGCAATAAGGAAATGTGTGCTTATAGACACAACAGGGTATATGAACTCACAGAGACCAAAACGTCATGCACAGAACCTGCACAAGTCTAAGCTAGATGGAGTTCCAAATGCTGAGAGCAGATGTAGATACAAGCCCACATTCCTAACCCTGAAGCTATCTCTGGTTAACTGCTTACATATGAAAACTTACTTTTCTCCACTGGGGTCTCACTGAATACACAGATAAAAACAGGCCACATACCCATCAATAGAGGACCAACAGAAAATGAACTCAATCAAATTTTGGGAAATTCTTTGTCTTATAATGTTTTGTCGAAGAATTATTTTCTTTTACTTTACAAGTCTTTCATGTATATTCTGGTTTCTGGTGTTGTGTTTTCATGGGAATTCTGTGTTTGAGAGCGTCTCTCTCTCTCTCTCTCTCTCTCTCTCTCTCTCTCTCTCTCTCTCTCTCTC
>NC_034598.1:2762689-2779247 GCF_900095145.1 Mus pahari | reverse complement strand
TGTGTGTGTGTGTGTGTGTGTGTGTGTGTGTGTGTGCATATTTCCTTGGCTTTTTTGTTTATTTGTTTAGTACTATTCTGTTACTTTTCATTTTATTTTATTATTATTTTAACTCATGTGTTTTCTAATGAGAAAAAGAAATATGGGTCTGGGTGGGAGGAGATTTGGGGAGATTTTGAGCATTTGGGAGCAGAAAAATCATAATCAGAATTTATTGTTTAAAAAAAACCTTTTCAATTAAAAATGGAAAATGAAATTTAGTGGAAAATAAGGAGAAGAAAACTGAAATTATAGACTACAATTGTTATGCCATCTTCCTGCCAAATCTTTTGTCAGATTAAATACATTCTACTTCTAATGATGGTTACTGAATTTTTATTTTACTTTGTCTTTTAATCATGATTTTTAGAAAACAACAAGCATGAGTCTAACCATGAGTCTAGTCAAGAGATGTTTACTTTTGAGAAAAATCTTTTTTACTATGGGCTACTTCTGGACAGTTAGCCTACAGTGTAACATATTTAGGATTCTCACTTCCCTTAAGAAGTAAGATCACTCTTGGCAAAAACACACATTTAACCAAACAAATCATGTTTCTCCTCTGTCTTTAATACTGGCATTTCTGAAAATTTTTAGTCCAACAGGATTTTATGAAGACTGAAGGCTGACTATAGACAAATATATATCTAAACATGACCCTATTTTGTTTCACAGTATCATGGAAGTTCATACATCTCTAACAATCAACCTATGATGTGCAGGCAGCAAACTCAGGCAGTGTTTTAGTTATAGAGTGTCTAATTACTTACTTGAGCTTTATTTTATGATTCTTAAGGTGTTTTATCAGACATAAGACACTGTCAGATATGTACTTTAATTCTTTGTCTTCATCTCTAGAGGAGAAATAAATTTGAGATTATAGGGAAAATATGGGTAAGAGAGACAGGAGAGAGATGGACACAAGAGCACAGGAGGTCAAATAAACTACTAGAGCGGAAAATTAGAGTAAAGAAATGTTCTGGTCGATCTTAAGTCTCCCGATAGACTCTTCAAGAAGTAACTGAAAGTAGAAGGGAGAAGATGATTGATTTGCAGAGATTGTTTTGAATTTAGCATGTGTTTGCAATTGAAAATCCACACAAAGCAGTGTATGATCATGACAGTAACCTTCATGTAGACAACCATCCTCAAACTTCAGCATATATCAAAGGCTTAAAAAATACTGGCTCCCTTACCAGTTTTGACTCAGTACCTATGAAGAGTATGGATATTTATTGAATGCCCTTGTGGTGCTGTTGTTACTTGACTGCAGACTACAGTGAGAAGAAACTCTGAAGTGGATGATCCTCTTGTTTTATGTTGAAACTTAACTTTGTCTGGTCATAATGTCTTTTTTTAATCTCTCATTTTTCTTTTGCAATATAGTTCCTCTCCAACTCCAACTGTAAGACTCTGGAGAGTCTTAGCTTACTGGGAACCTGCTGAGTGAACTACACAGAGCTGGGATTGATGCAAAAATCAAGAGGAATTTATTGCTCCAGTGCACTGGGGTCATCCTAGACCCAAAGGAGAGGCCACAACTCCTAGGGCCTATTCATGAGTTTTTATATGATTTCCAGGGGTAGAACAGAGTGCCAGTAACTAGGCACAATATGATTGCTGGAACAGTGTACCCTTTAAACTGATTCTTCTTTAGGGAATGCGGTGACAAGGACTTCCTTTGTCTGAAGGTGGGCAACACTCCATTCTTCAGAATGTGTCCCCTCCTGCAGGTTGGTTCCTGCCCTGTGGTCTGAGCAATGATAATTAGCCTAGCCTTTCCCTTCCAGAGGGGCAAGTTTTTCATGACCTTCCCAAAGTTCATGAGCTGACCTTTTCATTCCCCCTTTTCTTTGTGCATGCTTCAAACTTGAAGCTATTGTGGATAGTTATGCAGCTCATATCCCTGGTACTCTGTACTTAGCTCTTGATATCATTGTCTCAGGACCATAAACTGTACCATTGTCTTAGTCAGGGTTTCTATTCCTGCACAAAACATCATGACCAAGAAGCAAGCTGGGGAGGAAAGGGTTTATTAAGCTTACAATTCCACACTGCTGTTCATCACCAAAGGAAATCAGGACTGAAACCCAAGCAGGTCAGAAAGCAGGAGCTGATACAGAGGACATGGAGGGATGTTCCTTACTGACTTGCTTCCCCTGGCTTGCTGAGCCTGCTCTTTTACAGAACCCAAGACTATAAGTCTAGGAATGGTCCCACCCAGAATGGGCCCTCCCTGCCTTGATCACTAATTGAGAAAATGCCTTACAACTGGATCTCATGGAGGCATTTCCTCAACTGAAGCTCCTCTCTCTGTGATAACTCAAGCTTGTGGCAAGTTGACACAAAACCAACCAGTACAACCATCATCTATGCGAGCTTTAATAAAAGCAGCTAAGCAATTTAGAATGTAAGGGCCAAAGGTCAGAAGCAGGATCAAAATGATCAGGGGTCCTAACAATTCAGAAATCAAGGTAGTAAACAAGGGGGAGCTGTTAAACCAAGACTCAAATCAGCCCTGATTCTGTTCTCTCTCTCTCTCTCTCTCTCTCTCTCTCTCTCTCTCTCCTGCTTGGCTAACCCTTTTCTCACCTTGGCCATTGAATCCTTAAGTACCCCCAGAATGGTCTCCAGTATGTGATTCCGGATGTTTTACACCCCCAGGTTGCATAGAAGAAATGGTTGTCCCCCTGATACTGACAGGCCTGCTGCTGGCTTCTCCCATCTCGGGTCACATATATATGGGGATTTTTCGCAGGACACTTTTCAATTTTTGGTGTCTGCACCCTAAGTCCCACCCTCCAAGGCCACTTCTGGGACATGGTTTAGATTTACAAATCCCCCACCCCCATATTCAGGCAATCCCTCTCACTGTGTCTCCAGGGCAGTGACACCCCTGAAGTCAAGGTCCACCACTAAATCAGAGATCAAAATCAGGGTCCAGCCACAAGACACAATGTGGGTAGTGGACCAAGCCACATCCCCAGTGGTTGAGAGCACCTGCCACATCACTCTGGTAGGTTGTGGGGAATGCAGAGGCTCAGCACCAGAAGAATCACCATCGCTGTCTCATGGTTTCTCTGGCCTTCCAGAAGGGGGTTGCTCAGGTGTCTGGCTGGCATCAAGTGCAGGTGCTGACCTGATGTGGACCCAGGCAGTTACTCTACCTAATTTATTAGAGGCTGGGGTGGTCAACAACACCAGGAAAAGCCCTCTCCACTTTGCTTCCTAGTTTTCAGCATAATGTCTCTTAGCATATATCCAATCTCCAACTTGGTACTTGTGTGGAATCTCTGGGGTATCTGCATTACACAGGACACTAAGTTTAGGTTTACAATTCCAGGTGGCTGATCTGGAAAGCTTGCAGTTAAGCCATAAGATCCTTGTCAGCCTGAAAGTTATTCTGGGGGGATCAAGAGCTGGGGACAAGGGAGTTCTCAAAAAGGGTCAAGTTAAAATGGTGGGGAATGTCTCAACCCATCTACGGAAAACATCTACAAACACAGGAAGGTATTTGTAACCATATTTTCCTGGCTTAACTTCTGTAAAATCAATCTACCAATAAACTCCAGGCTCTTTTCCCCTATGTCTTTTGTCCTGTTTACACTTGGCTGCATAAGCATTTACTTGCTGGCTTACCTTATACTGTTCTACTATCCTTATGGCCCAGAACCTGAGGTTTCTTTAGGTCTCCTAACTGCTTGGACAATCTTTTGATCCCCTAAATGAGTCCATCTGTGCGCTTGGCCTAAGAAGTCTTTTTGCTTGCTTTCTGGGGAGTATAGCTCTCCCTTCTTGTGTGCATCATTGTCCTGCCTTTTTCTATATATTTTAAGTGAAGCCATCCCTTAGTCCAGTCCCATTTCTCAGCAGGTGTCTCTTGCAGGCCCATAACCAGGATAGGCTCCTGCATAGCCACTTCTTGAGCCACTTGGTCTGCCTAGATATTGACCCAGGACACTGAGTCTCTTCCCTTCCCTTGTCTTGAGCAATGAATAATACTAATGGATGCTGGATTTATCAGATCCAATATTTTCTGCTTGTTTCTTTCCCCCTGATGTGAACAGTCCTCTCTCTTGGTATATAGCCCAGTGCTTGTGGGCTGTGGCAATGGCATACCTGCTATCCGTGTAGATGTTGTTCTTTTTGTCTGCCTCCAGGTCCAAGGCTTTGGTCAAAGCTATCAGCTCTGCCTTTTAGTCTGCCATTCCCAAAGGATTTGGTTCTGCCCAGACCCCCTGGCACCTGTCCACAATGGTGGCCCCTGTCTTGCATTGTCCCTCCACCAGGTAACTACTGACATCAGTGAACCAAGTCGCTTCAACATTGAGGAGCAGCTGATCTACAAGTCTTTTCACCATCCCTGGTCCTCAGCTAGAATCTGCTAGCAATCATGAGCTGGTGGGTCCAGGTCTGGGTCAGGTAACAGAGTGGCCAGATTGAAGGCCACTGGTGACGTGAAGGTCACCCAATCTGAATTTATCAACAGAGTCTGATAATGAGTCATACAGGCATTGGTCAGCCATTGATCCAGGAGCTGGGGAACGATGCTCTCCAAGGCATGTCACAGTCATGTTCTGCCTCAGAGTCAATTTATCAGCAACTAGGACCACCACTGCTACCACTATCCATAGGCAAGCAGGTCACCGAGCAGTGACAGGCTCTAATTTCTTTGTCAGTAGGTACTTCCATGGGCTCAGCTGCTGAGAAAACACCCCCTTGGCTATCCCCCTGTTCTCATCCACATAAAGGTGGAATGGTCTACTGGCCTCAGACAGTCCTAAAGCAGGGACCTTGAGCAGAGACTGCTTAATCATGTCGAAAGCCTGTTGCCCTTCTTCCTCAATTCTTAATGAGGGGGTAGAAGAGGTGTGTCAGCCCATTCAACAAACCTTGGGATCCATAGTCAGCAGAACCCAGCCATACCTAGAAGTTCCAGTGCCTGCTTGGGGCTTTTTCTTTGGCAGGTTTGGGCCTTCTTGGCCAAGGCTATGTATCTCAATTCTCCCAGCCCCTCCAAGAGGCATGTAGTCCCCTCTAGACAGTCCTCCCTAGTTTTGGGCCCCAGGTTTCTTCACAGGCAGGAGGGGAGTATTCCAAGCTGCTTGGCACTTCCACAGATCCATTGTTCTGGGAGCCTGGTAATGTGGGGCCTGATCCCTTCCCAGGCCTCCCTCAACATCAGATATTGGTGCACAGACACTGGGTAGGCTTGGGCTCTGAGCTCCATATGGATGCAGGGCTAGTTGGTGGCCCTCCCCATCCCTGTCATCTCAGCCCAAGCCTGGGAAAAGGCCTCAAGCCACCAGTCTAGATCCTGGGGTGCCTTGTCCAAGGACTCAAACTACTTGTATTCATCCTCTAGCCTGAGAGTCAGGACTCTGTAGATTCCTTCCCTGTCGCTTTTCTTTCTTCCTCTTTCTCTGCTCCTTTTCCTCTTCTGTCTCCCTGTTATACTAGACTTTCTCAGCAACCTGCACTAAATCCCTCAACGACTTATCCTCTCTTTCTATCCTCTGATGCCTTTTCCTGATATCTCTACTAGCCTGGTCTATGAAAGCCATTGTCACAGTAGTTTTATGCTTTTTGCTGCTATGGTCATAGGGTGTATATTGGCACTCTAGAAAGGCTGCAGGTGACTCATCTGGTCTCTGCTTAACCTCACATACCTTTGTCAAATTTGTGGGTCATTATGCAGCCCCCTGGAGTCCCGCCAGTGGAGTCTGGTGGTGAACCTTTAGATGTTCCTTACCTTTTGCCATTTTAAAGTCCCAGTCAGGTCTGGTCAGGGAAAGCACACTGTCCACGACAACCTGGCCAATCGATAGTGCCCCTGTTCTGAGTAGGTATTCTCTCTGGCTTCTGGCTTCCTGCATTATAAATAAAACAGTCTCAAAGAGATTAACCAATCCTTAGTGGGAGAGCCACCATGATATCAGGGGAGGTGACTCTCAGACTTTGTGTCCCCATGGTGGAACCGGGAAGTTGGGGGTCTCCTCCCAGTTCTCCCTCTGGGAAAGGGGGGTGTAATGGCTTTGGTTCCCTATGGGCTTAGGATCCTGGAACCAATACTGGCACTGGCAGGGCCATGAGGGCAAAGAGAAGAAGATATGAAGAAAGAGGGTATTTGAGCAACAGGTCCGCTGGTGAAGGGTCTTGGAGGATCGACTTCTTCTCAGGTCCGGATCTCCCCTTCCTTGCTTCCTTGTTCCTGACAGACAGAAACTGTGAGGTGGATCTTGGGAAAGAAAGACTTTTATTCATGAGGGGGTTGTCCTCCACTAGATACTTCCAAGTAACTATATAGGGTACTTGGTCTGGGTGCCCCAGGGATCCTGGGCTAAATACTCTCTTCTCTCCTGCTTTTGACCTGCAATTCGAAGCTCCCTACAGGTGACTACCCTACTCTGAAAGTGGGACATTCAGAGGAACAGAGAATAACTAACTTGTTTTTCAGTCTGTCCAATGTCCAAAAAACGTTCGTCAGGCTAAGTCCAAGAACAGAACAGGATATCAACAAACACAGAGAAGAACAATCACCACACAGACAACCCTGCTACAGGTGGGCGTCCAGGTCCAAGAACACAGAGAAAGACAATCTACACACAGTTTACCCCTTTCGTGGGCCCAGTTACAGACACCAGATGCTCCTGCCCATACAGCAGGAGCCAGATAACAGAGTTGCTCGGCTGTACCAGCCACTCCGAAACAAACTAGGTGCTCCTGCCTATATGGCAGGAATCAGACAATCCAGGTTATAGCAAGACTCGGCTCTGCAATATTTTCTTGCCATTTCCAGAGAAAGCAGAGCCTTCCCCACTGTTTCCGAGGGGCCTGAAGCGTCCTTCAGCGCCCGCCTCCTCCGGTAGCTACAATAAGTCACATCTGCCCATCCCAGTTTACCACACCAGACACAATAGGCTCTCAGAGCCTCCTGATGCTTGCAAGCAAAAGTTCAAACAGACTTATAGATTCAGACTTTGACGAACAGCAAGACAAATAGGAACCAAGGTAAAAGGTGAAGACATCTGATTTACCAATCCAGTGTGTTCCCACAAGGAGTAATTTCCCAGCCCATGCACCAAATGTAAGACTCTGGGGAGTCTTAGCTTACCAGGGACCCGCTGAGATCACATGGAGCTGAGATCTATGCAAAAAGCAAAAGGAAATTATTGTTCCAGTGCACTGGGGTCATCTTAGACCCCTGGTTAGGTGAGTTTTTATATAGTTTTCAGGGAGAAAAGAGAGTGTCAGCAACTAGGCACAATATGATGGTGGAACAGTGTACCCTTTAAACTGATTGGTCTTAGAGAATGAGGTGACAAAGACTTCCCTTGTCTGAAGGTGGGCAACAGTCAGTCCTGCGGAATATGTCCCCACCCACAGGTTGGTTCCTGCTCAGTGGTCTGAGCAATGTTAAGTAGCCTCTCCCTTCCAGAAGGGCAAGTTTTTCATGACCTTCCCAAAGTTCCTGCCCTGACCTTTTCACAACCATTTCTATACCTGTCTGTTTATATACAGGCATTTGTATGGGATAAATGTGGAGAATGCCATCTTTCCAGAAGAGATACCACTACACATTGAGAAGCCAGGAACAAGAAAGGAAGAAAACGAATAAAAGATGAACATGACAGTCCTCAAGCCTAGTGAAATTATCCAGAGATTCTGTTCTCTTCCCATATACTGGAGCAACAAACTCCCTTCTTTTCTCAAACCCCGGAGAATGTGTCCATGTTGTTTTCAAATAAAAAGATTGGAAAACATCTGCTGTTAGTTTACATGACTCTTTGAGATTCTGTTTGCTCTAAGCTATATATGGGATAATAACTGCTACTTAGTAAATGTTTCTTCTATAAACTAAATAAGAAAAAGAAAACATCCAATAGTACTTATGTACTATATTCCCAAACCTAAATTATGTCCACATGGTTTAAATTCTGTTTGTTGCTTTGTGTTTTTCTTGCTACTAAATTGGTTGTAGATCATAATGGAATGTATAACTTTTATTGATTTGGTCATTCTTAAACAAGCACCAATCTAGTTAGAAGCATTTAGAAATTTGTACAATTAGCTTTGTCACATGTGCTGGCATGGGCAGTATTTAGTAATATCTGCAGTTGTAGGACCGTTATTGATTTAGAAGGAGATATTCACGTCTCTAACTTTAGTATGTTGTAAGCAGCACTGATTAGCATGTATAGCTGCTCTGACAGCATTTTCTGTTAGTATAATGAAATTAATGGGAAGTAGACCACTTCAGGCACATTAATTAATAGTTAAAAGAAAAATTTTAACCTGTTTGCACTCTCCATTTTTCCAACTGGATAGATAATAGGGTTCCATTAATAAAATTTATAGTGCTGTGATACAATATGCAATGTGACTTAGCCTCCTGTTAGAAGACAGAAAACATATTGCAAAATGAAAAATTCCAGAGGGCACCAGATTATGTTCTCTCTTTTCCCTGGAATCTCTCTCTAGAATACTTTGTATTGAATGAAGATTTGAGCGCGTCTGGTTTTCTGTGGATCCAGAAATAAATTCAGACTGATAATGACTTTAAAATGTTGCCCACCTCATGCATCTCTGTATGGTATTATCAATCTCTCTCTTTGTTGTTAACAGTTTCTTCAGTGTCTTTTAGTGATAGTGGAGAAAGAAAAATGATGCTAAATATTCATGCTGTTAAATAGAATGACGTCTTTTTGTTGACGTCTACTGTTACAGTGATAGGAACATTACAATCTGCTGTTGTTGGAGAAAGACTGTAAATTACATGGCACATGTTTTTTAAACAGAAGCTATGTAGGGAGGGGCTACTTTGAATCTACAGTTAAAAACAAAATGAAGAGTTAGGTATAAACACCAAGGCTGTCATTTTCTACTTTCTTTATTAAATCAAATGACCACAAAGATCTACCAGGCTTATTTAATTTGTGGCCCTAGCTTCTCTTTAGGAACAAAAACAGACTGTACATTTTCAAGATGTCACACAAAAATGGACTTTATTTCATTTGCTAGATAAATGGAAGTTGAAAAGAGTTGTTGGAAATATAAACCATAATTTCCCACTGAGCTAAGCTCATTTTCTAGGATTCTAACATAGTCCTCACCATATGGCCCACTGCATATAACAAAGACATCCAACTGTTGGGGTTATTTCTATTTCTAGTAAATATACTCTCCTTGTATTTTAAAATTATCTGCAAGCAAGTTAAATTTCCTTGAGAGGAAATTAAACGTACTAATATGAAATAATGCCTGACAACCGAAATTCAAGAAAACTAGCCAGTGTAAAAGAGATAGGGGTGTGTTCAAGTAGTTCATTATAATCAGAATATGAACTCTAGACTAAAGATCTTAAAATTATCCCTGGTGCAGAGCATGACTTCTAGTTGGCTAGGGTCTATGAGTATCACTGAAAAATTAAGCCATATGTGAAGATTTCTTTGAGGATGCCAGTTGGCAGCATCACTTTCAGGGACTGGCCCCAAGGTGAGATAGGGAGCTGATTCTTTTTCATCTATAACGTAATTTCATTTTAGTGTTTCCCTTCAAATAGCCTCTTCATTCATCCTCCTGCCAGCCTTCCTACAATACAAACAAAATAAGGTTCTGCAATCCAGTGTTCTCATGCTGTTACCTCTCATATTTTCTAATAAATATAACACACAAAATTAGCATGACCTGCTCTCTGAGTCCTGTGCATAGATAGATTATATACAAGGAGGTGTGAAAATGCAGTGATTACAAACAGGGGGTCTAGAGGTGGAATCTTTTTGTTCATTTCCATGTTTAGATAATAATGTGCCATGTGACCTTGACAAAGTTCTGTAACTTCTCTCAGTGTTTTCAAAGAATGGTAATGCCCACTTCTCATAGGAGCTATGGTGGTTTATAAATCTCTGTAGTCTGAGGGACTCTCAATTCTTGTTTTCCTGTTGGTGGCCCTATTTGGGTAGATTCAGGAAGCATAGCCTTCCTGAGGTAGGGGGTGGGGTAGGATTGAAAATGTAAAGTCTTCTATCATTTCTAGTTCACTCTGACTTCTTCGTGTTTACAGTTCAAGATGTGAGCTCTCAGACTCTGCTTTAGTTTCTGTTCAAGCCACCATGTTTACTACTTGCTGTCATGCCTCACATATGCCACACGGATTCTTCTCCCTCTGATCTTTAAGTCAAAATAAATTCTTTATTACTTAAGTTGCTTTAGCCATGGTGCTGTATTACAGCAATAACAAACAAAACAAAGCAAAGCAAAACTAATACCAGAATACTGGGAGAAATCC
This sequence comes from Mus pahari, assembly GCF_900095145.1. Taxonomy (NCBI): domain Eukaryota; kingdom Metazoa; phylum Chordata; class Mammalia; order Rodentia; family Muridae; genus Mus; species Mus pahari. Next base: position 2,768,920 of record NC_034598.1, on the reverse strand, counting down.
ATGAAATATTACCCTTTAAAAGTTTATTTTCACATTGTACAGTATTTAGAAATTGTTCTACTAGTTTGAGAAGATGAGAGAGCTCATCAGATTTGAAATATGGAGAAAACAAAGTCTACATAACTTAGTGACTACAGTTGTCAATCTTAGCTCTGCTGCAGCTCTCATGTAAATACAGTTTGCTTATATGTGGCTGGCTTGCGCACAGGCAAACTTTGTCCACAAAGAATGAACACTTTACCTGAAATGGAAATAGCATGAGTAAGAGAAAATATTACCTTATGTATTAAGTAGTCCACAGAATGGAGATAAAGTATGTTGTTTTCTGGCCCTTCAGATGAATCTTTACCAATTTTGTATTCCTTTTAGGTGTTCTCATGACCTAAAGCCAATGTCTGAGGCAAACAAGAAAGACACCAACCATTTTACCTCCTTAAGACACAGCAGAGGGGCTGGTGAGATGGCTCAGCAGTTAAGAGCACTGACTGCTCTTCCAAAGGTCCTGAGTTCAAATCCCAGCAATCACATGGTGGCTCACAACAATCTGTAATGAAATCTGATCCCCTCTTCTGGAGTGTCTGAAGACAGCTACAGTGTACTTACATATAATAAATCAATCAATCAATAAATAAATAAATAAGGCACCACAGAGCCCTTAGTTAGCTAGGAAACATGAGTTGTCCTCTTTCCTATGTGAATCATTTCAGAACATAAAATTAATTGCCTTATACTAATAAAACCAGCCAGGAAATACAGGATCATTCTAGATTATGTAATTAGAATTCTCTTTTGAGTCTGGTGGCAACTTAAATACAGCTAGGATTTTGTTTTGAATGGACACAGAGTTATGCAAATGTATATTGCAAAGGTAATCATTTATGTCTGCCATACTTGTTTTAATTTATTAAGTGAGTTAATAAAATCATAACAGTAATATGCATTGCATATAGTAAGTCACGCAACTGCTGCACCAAAATGTTCCTTCCCCTCTCAATTAAATTGCAAAGTTTTTAGTCATAATCACTGTAAATTAAAGGATATATTAAGAGTTCCTTGGCACTACTGCTGAGACTTTGAAAAACTGTGGCAGGGGTAGTTATAGACAGTGACTTAAAAAATAAATTAGAACAAATCAAGACATCACCACAGAAGTTAAGATAAAAATTAATAAAGCCTGGATCATGGTGGCAGCAATTAAACTACAAGGCAGTGATGAATGTGTGCATGTTATGGAGCCAGAATTCATAGGACTTGTGACAGACAGGTGATAGGCTTTTGTAAGGGCAGTGAATGACTCTAAGATTGCAATCTAGTTGCCAGGGGAAATGGTACTAAGCTCAACAAAGAATTTAGAGAAGCTGGTTTCAGGGAGGGAGACCACAGCTTTAGCTTATGAGACATTTTTGAGGCAAGGCTCTGGCAGAAAGCGTGCCTTTTACATACTTTATAATGTTCCTACATAAGGTGGGAGACAATATTCTTTAGGTTATTTGAATAGGGATGATAGATTTTATAAGGTGTATCTGTGGGCAGCTACAAAAACCAGTTTCCTGAAAGGGAGACTGGGGCTGTATGGGAGAAAATGTGAGAGAAATGAGACCAAGACAAGGATATTGATAAAGGCCCAAAGTTTACTTAAGAATCTGAGCTTATTTGGGGGGATCTCATCCCCCACCACACCAGTGTCAGGGACCAGGTTGAGAAAACCCAGGCATCCTACATCCCGGGCATCCCGCAGTCCAGGCATTTTTAAAGCATGCAGCTGGGAGCCATACAGTTCTTTGTCAGGAGCCCTTTCCCTTCTCTATGCAAGGCCATTAAATGGGAATCAGCAAGATTCCAACCCTAAACAAACATCAAGGAATGTTATGAGAGTCTTCCAGTATTCCAGAGCTGCCCAGAACTGTTACCTTGGGCTGATAGGAGGACCGGAGCTTCGAGATAAACCACCCAGTGACGTCAAGGACCTGAGTTGAATCACTGAAAGTTTCAGACTTGCGGTCTGAAAGCTGCCGCCATCTGTCCTTCACTACTTCCTTTTGATGACTCCCCAACCCCTCTCTGTATACTATAAGACTTGAGCCTTTTCCCCAAGTAAATGAGACTATGACAAGAATGCACGGTCTCCGTCTCTTCCTTTATCCCATTTCTATCTAGGTTTGGAATCCCCCTCGAGGACCGTGAAATAACTTGCCCCGCAGGTCGGGATACACCAGGATCTCATTTCATCAGGATAGGGTCAGGAGAACAGGTTCTGCCTCTCAGCAGGTAATGTGGTCTTGGAGGAAACCACAGAGATCGCAGAACAATAGACTTATCTAGGTCAGAAGAATCCACCCTAGGTGGACTAGCTGAGAGTGGCAGAGCAGGCCTGAGCCAGCCTGCTCAAGGCTGGTGGAGGTTACAATTCTTCCCTTACTATATATTAAAAATTGGCTGAACTGGGGCATAAAATTTTCTTATGCTCCATGGTCCTGCTTGGGAATTATGGTGGTTGGCAGCCTCGCCTATCTTAGGACCAAGTCTAGATGTACTTTTTCTGATCCATCCTAGAGAACATGTGCAGCTTGCTTGTGTTTATTTGCACAAACACAGCTCTATGGTGTTATTATGAACAAACCACATCTTCTTGCCATATGCCTCTGTCTTAGATTGAAATAAGTCATAGACCCAATGGTCCATCCTTGGCTGCATGCCCTCATTGCACACCTTTTTTCCAATCAGACCAAAGACACAATATGCACTCAATGCATTTCTTGATATCGATGAATTACTGCCATCAGTTTTTGCTGAAGGCAAGCCTGCACTAACTGACCTGCTTTGAAATACAATGCTGAAAGTTGAAAAGCAACAGCATTAATGTTGTCTATGGGGAAGTTCAGGTACTCAATTCAGTTGCAAATTAGCAACAATCAAGCCCAAGCTCTGGCCTCCCGGTTTGGGGGGAGGTGGTTTTGAGAATCAACAGAAAAGCTGTTACTTCTCACATAAATAGCCTATGCTCCAAGTTAACTATGCTGGCTGAGAAAGATTTTAACTATCTTCATAATAGGAATCTCTAATATTGAATTTATTAATAGACCAATCCATGATTGAGTCAGAATAACTGGTCACATGAAAGGAAAGAGGAGAGTCATTATAACTCCTCCTTTGATTTGTTTGTTTGTTTGTTTGTTTTGTTTTGTTTTGTTTTTTTGAGACAGGGTTTCTCTGTATAGCCCTGGCTGTCCTGGAACTCACTTTGCAGACCAGGCTGGCCTTGAACTCAGAAATCTGCCTGCTTCTGCCTCCCAAGTGCTGGGATTAAAGGCTTGTGCCACCATGCCTGGCTTAATCAGTTTCCACAGTCTCTTATATTCTCTCTCCCACAGGTTAAAAAGCTTGAAAGGCAACTTAGCTTGTCTAATCTGGGACAAAGGCAAGCAAAGGTGAATCAAGAACATATATCCAATACAGCTTTCTTGTCAGCAAGCTCACAGGTCAGCCTGTCACACGAATCATTCTGGCAACTGGCATGCTCCTGCAGCATTCTATGGAAAAAAACACAAGCCAGCTTTCTTCCCCATATTAAATACCTGTTGAGGATCATGCCTTATGCCAATAAGTGGATTCTTCCATCTCACCTAGGCAGTAGTGTGCCTAGTTTTAATCTATAAGGCACTCAGCAAGAACTTCTTTGGCATCCAAATTTTAAAATTTTAAAAATAAAAAGTATGATTTATAATAATGCGCATGGGGATATAATTTCCCCCTTTATTGTTTTATAAGAAGATATAGTTTTAAAGTTCCACAATACCTTGTCCTTGAGAAATATAAAAATCCCAGTAACATGGGTAACATTAAATTGTTGACAAAACATCTCAAATACTTGACTATAATAGCCATTTCCAATATCTGTTTCAATCTGACTTGTAACACCAAGCATATAAAATTAACATAGGCAATAACTAATTACACTTTTAGTTGTTTCTCCTGTTATTGCAGTTGCAACTAGAAAGCATGCAAAGGTATCAGTAGTCACATGTGCACATTTTATTTTTCTAAAATCAGAAATATGAGTATCCATTTGCAATAACTAATTAAGTATAAGTCTTCAAGAATTAACACCATTATGTGAAACAGGTAGAAACTGAGGACACTGAGAACAAGTCTTTACAATGTGATGTGCACATTATAAATACCAAATTGTTATCTCAAGCCATTACTATTTTCATAATGTAAAGAATGAGATCATATAGCCAATTAATTATTCTTGAATAAGGCCTATAATATTCCTGGGATATAAATCTAGCATGGCATTGCCTTAAGAGGTCTTGTCCAGGCAATCTAGAATGGGTTCTTAAATGTCCAAAGACAGTCTCTTAAAAGAACAGTATTTTTTTTTCTTAACTTGAGTTGTATATGCATAAACAATTGCAAATTTGATAATTTGTAGTATCTAAGAAACGAAAAATTTCAAGCAATTGGAAGGCCTGAGCTATCTATTGACTATTAGTATACAAATTAAAGCTTGATAGTTTAACATTTCAAAACACTGGCTACAGCATGCAATTTAATTATCTGTGCTGAAGCAGGAGGAAACTCAAAAGAATAAACATGCTATCCAATCACATATATTTCTCCCCCATAGAAGGGCAGTTTTTAAATGCAGTAGATGAATTCTTTATGGGATGCATGCATGCATAAATTTACAGAAAATACAAAAGTATGCATAGAAGCAATCTTTAAGAACTTATCTTTTAGATAATGATTATCAGTTTTACCTAAAAAGTTTTCTATGCAATAGGCCAAGTATCAATTTTCTGCAATAACCAATTTAATTGTTGTTAGGAAAAGGAAGCGGTGCCTTGTTAGGTTTTTAAGACTTTTTTTTTCTAAAATGCCTTCATGATTTTTTTCTTACAAGTATTTATTAGCACCACAGCATCGTCATAATATGATGTTAAAACATTACTTGGAGATGAAGAAAGATGATTTTATATTAATGTTCTCTTTTGCCAAAGAATTGCTCTGGGCACATTGAATAATAATAACTAAAGTAAGCAGCTAATATTTGATTACCATTAATTATCATTGATTACGTTGATTAACAATTGATTACAGCAGCTTCCTCTACTTTCTGCAAAGCCTTTTGTTTCTCACCAGGTAGTTTACATCTCCCTTGATAACATCCAATAAAAGCTAAAGTGAGGTCTTAGCCAATTAACATCTGGAAGCTTTTGAAAATAATTTGAATTAAGCAAATCACCTTTTCTTTTTAAAATTTTCTTTACCACAATTTTTCTAGGGTAACTAAGATCCCAAATATTGAAAAGATATTGCCTCTAAATCTTTTCTGGAGCAACTGGAACAATAGCTACTCCTCAGAACTTTAAAGCTCATTGTGTGAGGGCAAATATTTGAAGTAAACTTCCCTTCAGAGGCATTTGCTAATAAATTACTTTCCATTTAAGAAACAACATACACTTAAAGATTCAAAGTCTTAGCATCTTGTATTGAAGCAGAAACAGAATTCTTTTTCCACACAACATAAGGCTATTAGCTATACCTAGAGGCAAAACTTTCGAATGATCATGAGCTCACTAAAAGCTAATCCTTTACAATTTTCAGGATACAAAGGAAAAAACAACCTCCAAATCTATAATAATTCTATATGGAGTAGGCAAGCCAGATTGTAATGCCTCTATAAGTTCAACAGCCTCATTAACTTTTCATAAATATTAAATTTAAACTGTATTTTGAACAACACCTGGATAGATCTGTAATAATGTTTTAGCTTAAAATAATTCCCCAGAGGCAAGGAGAGGTGAGGTCCCCCAAACTTCCCTAGGAAGGGGTTTGCAAAACAAAAGAAATGTCACACAAGCCTAGATGACACTCCTCTGAAGTTTGCATTAACTCAAATGTAAACACTTCTTAATCTGAGTATACTGTCTGAGTTCTGGCCCAAAGATTATCTCTCTGATAGTGAGGACAGATTCCAGGGGAAAATTTCAACTACTTGTCTATGCCTCTAACTTTTTCTTTCTTTTTTTTTCTTTTTTAAATTTCTTTTAAAATTTTTTTATTATTATTTTCTTTATTTGCATTTCAAATGCTATCCTGAAAGTTCCCTATACCCGCCACCCACGCTCCCCTACCCACCCACTCCCACTACTTGACCCAGGCCTTCCCATGTGCTGGGTCATATAAAGTTTGCAAGACCAAGGGGCCTCTATTCCCAGTGATGGC